>NC_057935.1:6708775-6723775 GCF_018555375.3 Anguilla rostrata | reverse complement strand
ACGGCAGTGTTTATGACATAGTATATATGTATGTGTACGTGTGTGTGGAGCAGGGGGTATACATTATGTCTGTATGCATGCTTATGTATTTCGTTGGTTGTGACTTGTTTACTGTGCTCTGACAATGACCATTTGTCCATGATCCATTCCTATAAAGCTCCATTCATAGTGAATTGTATTGGGTTTAGAGCAAGAGAAAGGGGTAGATAGTGTGTGCGTCTGTATGTATGTGTGTGCCTGTGTGTGAGTGCATGCGCGCGCTCGCGTGCATGTGAATGCATGTGCGTGTGTGTGTGAGTGTGTGTTTGTGTGTGTGTGTGTGTGTGTGTACGCTTGCGTGTCTCTGTGTGAGATGTATTTATGAAAAGCAGACTTCATCAGCCTCAGCGTTTATAGAGCGGACTTCTGTGTCCACAGTTGCCGTAAATCCACTTCAGGCACCTCTAGTGCTGTTGGCCTTAATGACCCCCCCGGCCGGGGGGACATCTGGTTCCCCTGGCCTTTTTGAGGCGGGGTTAGATGCCCTGCGGTTGCCACGGCTTCGTTTTAGGGTGACCTCGCTCAGGGCGGCAGGGCAGAAACAGCGGGTACGGAGGGCACGGTGAATGCCATCACCTGTGCCAGCTGCAGGATACTGTGACAAAAATGTCTTTGGGAGCCGAAGTCAGGTATCGCTTGCATCTGCAGGAGAGGAGCATTCGCCTTTTCTCTTTGGCCGTTGCTAGTGTTAGCTTACTGCTCGTTACGTTCTGCTGCTACTGCAATATGCCCTGGCCTAGGTGCCATCAACATATATCTTTTATTGGAAACAGTATTGATAGTATCATCTTACTTCTACCACTGTGCCATAATTACTGTATAGACATGGCCACATGTAGGTTACCCTCAACATGTTACTGCCCTTAATAAATGGCGTTATAATTGAATGAAGCCCTTGTTTTCTGTGCCCGTGTGTAGATAGCAACTTTTAAATGGGGAACACAGTCTATTCAAGTGCTTCTAGATCAAACAAAGAGGGCATCAAATGACATTTTGAGTGTCACTGCAGTTAATTGCATCCTCACAGGGTCTTAACCAATGACAAGCCCTTCCTGATGAAGCAGATTACCTGCCAGTCAGGGCGCGATCAGATAAGCCAGTGACATCACGCCTTCAGTGACATCACCCCTTCAAGGAACAGGCCCCTCCTCCTCACCTTGGGGTTTGTGATTGTGCAGGTAAAAATACAGAACCCTGCTGCAGTACAGGCCCTGCAGTGCTCTTAACCCTTTAAGGTGTGAGGTCACAAATGTGTGCTTAGAATTAGTTCTAAACTGAACATTCTATTGCTGATGTAACAATCACTACTGGTAACTGAAAGCAATGTGGTTCTAGAGCTGCTTTTCAAAAGGTTAAATTATGCAGTTGCTTGCTGAAACACATTCTATGGACCTCCAGGACGGCACCTCTATATGTATTATCTGTACCTATCAGCCAAATAAATAAAATAAAGATTCATTTTGAAATAAATAAACATTCCAGAAGAACCCCTTCAAAGCGCTCAGCGCGCCGCAGTCGGCCCTGGCTTTCATTAATGGCGGGAAACAGCAGCGGTGACGGGACCGTTCTCAGGAGAGGGTCCCACCGGCACACCCTCGCTGTAGACGTGCGAAAGGCTGAGTTTTGACAGCTCGGAGCCCAGCGCCGCCCCCGTCAGCCTTCAGTCCGCAGGACAAATAAAAGGCCTGGAGACCTCGCGAACAGGGACCGGTAACAGAGGGGTCAGGGCCCTGCTGGAACAGGGGCCCAACCTAGAAATATATGGGGGGGGGCTTTAAAAGTCCTCTTCTGATAAAAGCAGTCCTGAATGTTCACCCCCCCACACTCTAATTTTAGGTTCACAGTACAGCCTATGCTTGCCCATACCCATATTAAAAAGGAGAAAGTAAAATGAAGTAAAATCACAATAAAATGACATGATGAATATCCATATATTTAAGCATAACTCTCTCTATAAACGATACAAGCAACTAGCCGTCACAGAAAAAGGGTAATGTATTCATTGCCTTTAAAAAAAAACGTATTATAGTTTCTGCTCCACAGTCTCTGAACATAAGCATTCCCCTCTTCCCTTGGCAGAGAGAGAGCGAGAGAGAGAGAGAGAGAGAGGTGTCTGGCTGTAGCGTGGTAACAGAGAGAGAGAGAGAGGTGTCTGGCTGTAGCGTGGTAGCAGAGAGAGGGGGATGATGGAGAGAGAGAGAGAGAGAGGGAGATGATGGAGAGAGAGAGAGAGAGGGGGATGATGGAGAGTAAGATGGTCGGCTGTAGTGTAAGAGAGGAAGGGGGGTGGATGAGAAGACGAGAAGAGCGGGACGATGGAGGAGGAGAGGAGGTCGGGCTTAGCGTGGTAGCAGAGAGAGATAGATGGAGAGAGAGAGAGAGGGGGATGATGGAGAGAGAGAGAGAGAGGGGGATGATGGAGAGAGAGAGAGAGAGGTCTGGCTGTAGCGTGGTAGCAGAGAGAGGGAGGATAAGTGAGAGGCAGAGAGTCATGGGAGAGAGAGAGGGGGGGGCGGCGGAGCGGCAAGGAAGCACGCAAGCATAGGATGGCAAGATTGGCGGCAGATGCCGGGGTGCGGGCTGTTGTGGAGAGGTTAGAGAGTGGCACTGAGGAGAGAGCGAGAGCAGGGGTGTGGTGATGAGGGAGGGGGGTATCGAGCGGGTACTACCGGAGCGTCAGGCAGGGCGCTGTGGGGTAGCAGGGGGGTGGAGACTGGTGGCAGCGTAATGCAGAGAAGGAAGGCGCTGGGCGGTCGGTGGCCTCCGTACAGCAACACAGACGCAGCGTGGAAACGACTGGGGAGGGAGAGCGAGAGCTTTCAAGCCTCAACAAGAGAAATAACTACAGAGAGAGAGGGAGAGGGAGAGAGAGAGAGAGAGAGGTGTCTGGCTGTAGTGTGGTAACAGAGAGAGAGAGAGAGAGAGAGAGAGAGAGAGAGAGGGAGAGAGAGAGAGAGAGGGAGAGAGAGAGAGAGAGAGAGAGACAGAGAGAGAGAATAAGTGATTGAGGCAGTAGAGTCATGTGGGAGAGGACAGGAGAGGAGGGGATGGGGGGGCGGGGAGCGGCACGGGGAATCTTGCCATCTTGCCAAGCCCATTAGGATGGCACAGATTGGCGCTGCTTAAATTGCCGGGCGTTTGCCCGGGGCCTGCCCTCTGTGTGGCACGGTCTGAGAGTGGCACGTGAGGAGAGAGCGGGAGCAGGCTGGTCGCGCGTGATGTCAGCGGGAGGGCGGGGCTTCGCAGCGCGGTTGTTTTACTCACCCGGGCGATTGCTGTTGTCTTGGCGGGGAGACGCGTGATTGGAGGGAGGCCTCGTTCATCTCCCAGGTCCCGTGTCGTGTTCTCTGCACGGGCGAACGAGGCTGCTCAGGTGGCGGCTGATGTTCGCGGTAAGACTATGCAGTCTCAGGAGGCACTGAGCTCACATCAGCCGTACGTGATCACGTGTTGGTCCTTTTAGCTGCTATACGGCGGGTGGGCGGTCAGATAGGCCGCTCGATGATGGATGGCCGTCGGCGCGGTTGCGAGGTGGCAGAATGTGGAATGTGCACGGGGAGGGGTGGGGGGGGGGGGGGGGGCGGGGGTTTGGGGGAGGGGGTGTGACGGAGTGTGTTAGCGTTCCTTCGTACCGCCAGGGACAGAGGTAGCGTCAAGATCTCCTGAGCCCGATCAAGCAGCCACTCAGTCCTCTGAGCTCTCCCCCCACATCACACCACATCTACAAAAGCAACTGGCTAACTGTCACACCTAAGGCAATCAAACCACACACACACACACACACAACTAACACACAGATAAGCTCTCCACACAAAACACACAGATCACACAGATAAGCTCTCTCACACACAACACCAACACAGATAGCTCACCACACCAAACAACAATACACACAGAACCCTCACACAGCTCACACACACATATACACACAGATAAGCTCTCTCTCTCACACACACACACACACACACAGTGAAATGCAGCACAGGCTTTGCTCGCCCTGAAGCCATTTGGCATACGCAGATTTGAGCAGCTTGTGATGCCACTCGTTTCCCTGTGCTTCTGAAAACCGGCTCCTGTTCTCACTGTAATGCTGGCAGGGGCAATATTGCACCCCGAGCATTTCTCTCTTCACCATCATTTTACCCATGCTGGTTTCAGACGGGACGAATATGTCTCCTACGAGGATGTATGGAATCCCCGTTTACACGAGTAAATATTAATAGAGCCGAGTCCTCTCTTTTTCACGAGGAAAAAGAAGCATTAAGGATTATTATTTGTAATTTCTGAACGTGAAATGATAACTCCTTCTGATTCTGAGGCAGGATGGGGTGTTGTTATCGGTTTAAGGTACAAGGCGATTGTTCTTACCCACGTTCAGGTGCGGGTGGAGTTTGAACCCGGCGGCTCATCGAACTGTTTAAGACCTCGTGTTTTCCCGCTTCATGTCGCCACGGAAACCGTGCAGCTCTGACGAAACTGAGTGCAGGTATTGGGTGGTGGAGAGGAAAAGGCTACCGCATGCTGGTGGCGATTTCTCTTGCCCATTAGCTGATCCCAGAGTCGTTCTGCCCCTGCCCGGCCCGCGTGCCAGCCCCCGCCCCCCCCCCCCGCCCCACAGCGGGTTTGTGTAAAGGGTACAGGCTGAACCCCGGCCGCTCCTCGGGGGCATAATCACAGGCTTTTCAGAGGGGAGGATTCAGGTGCTTGCTGGGACGACGGGGGCGAGAGAGGCTGTGATTTCAGCACCTCGTCTCTGGACAGCTCCCTCGGTCATGAGGAGGGAGCTGTCCAGAGCCAAAGTGCTGAAATTGAAATGGCTGCCTCGCCTTGTCGCTTCTTTCCCTTTGTATTGTGTTTATGGGCCTGCTTGAGCCCAGCAGCCATTCAGTGCATCCCCCAGTAATCGTGTGTTCTGCTGCGGAATTTTAAGCAGCACAGAAGCTCTCTGATGACCTATTTTAGTCTCAGAATCAAGGAAATATTATTATTATTATTATTATTATTACTGCCACTAATACTTTACGTTTTAGATATTTAGGTGATGCTTTTATCCAGAGCAATGTACAATGAGTGCAAGTGAAGAAAATGGTCTAGATTAGTAAAACACCAACATTGCAAGCAGAGATTAATGAGAGTGCAATGGTTGGGCCCTAACAGGCCAGTGATAGGCCTTCCCTTTTTTTGCTATGAATAACACGTGGAATGTGCTACAGCTGCAATTGCTACTGCTCCTACTACAGAATAGTGACAATTTTGGGGACATTTTTCATGTTACCGATATTTCTGTTTGCCTGGAGGTCTGTGTGAATCCAATGCATATAATGAGTTCACTTATTTATTTTTCTATACTTCTTGTAGAAAGTGCAGTGTGGCCTACCTGTTGTCATTCTGCACGTCTTCATGCAGAAAGGTGCTTTGGCTAGTTGGGTGTGCCATCAGAACGCGCTGTTTGTCAGAGGGACCATGAAGGGGCGCTACACTTGGTTTGCTGATGAAATCAGCACACTGTGTCATTGGGGATGGAGATGGAGGTGGTAATCACGTTGTTCTTTCAAGAGTTCCTGTTCCAGTGATCCCATGGAGGCTCATCTTCAAACTCTGGGCAACCCTAAATCAGAGGGGCAAATTAAAAGTGATTAATTGGAATTGGAGGGTGCAGCTGCAGTTTGTGTGTGTGTGTGCACATTGTGTGGATGTTTGTGTGTACGTGTGTGTGTGTGTCTGTGTGCACTTGTGTGTGATGCAGTCGTGTTATTATCTTTTTATCATTTGCGCATCTCCACAGATGCTGGGCTTGTACAGTCAGTCAGCGGATGACACTGATCTTAATCAGCACTAGAGAGGGAGAGATGCTGAGCAGCTCATAAATCAGGTCCAGGCGTCCCTGCGTGAACGGTCTCTACCCATTTACACTGCGCACACAGTCATGTGTCAAAGCAGCAAAGGCACCAATTAAGATAAGCCTGCTCCTGCAAGGCCAGCACACCTCTGTTTATGAGCAGCTTTCTCTGCTCCGCTGGGACAAACTGGGCCACTGATGTGTGGCTGGAGAGTTCTGCCTTTCACACACACACACACACACACGCACGCACACACATACACACATACATACACACACGCATGCACACACACACACACACACGCACATACACACATACATACACACATGCATGCACACGCACACACACACACACACATACACACACACGCACATACTCACATACATACGCAGCCCAGGTTTCAAGCCAGTACTCAGCCCGACACACCCAAGATGGTGCCCATTTCACATTGAGGCTTTTAAAAGACAGTCACCTCAAAAGCAATTTTACTATAAAGAGTGCTGTGCTCTCCTTAAAGTTTTAAACATAGTCTATTTATTCATCTGGATGTTTACTGGAACAATGGTAGTCTCCAGCTTGAAAACTGATCTCAAGCTCTCTGTTAACACTTCAAGGTGTGCGATCACAATCACGCGATTAGAACGTTCTTAACTGAACATTCTAATGCTGATGTCACAATCACTACTGGTGGTTGTTAGTGGAACGCTGACTTAGGATTTTTGAAAAGGAAAGAAAAGCATTACAAAAAAAGATCTACTCTCCTTTTGTGAAGCTGGAATTAATGGTCATTTAGGCCAGTTACGAGTTTTGAAATATTTGTATCGATAGTCGAAACAAGTTAATCGATAGCTCTTTCATTTGGCTTCAACGCTGATGGTTCAATGCTTTTCACACCGTTTCAGCCTTGACGCTTTACATTCATTTCTAATTCAGACATTTTTTCTTGCAGTTTCTGAGACTCTTAAGTTAGCATCGCGGCTGTTCGTCTATTCATCTTTATGAAGCCTCGCGCTGCAGGGCAGTCAGAAGATTCGCTCGGTCTTTCAAAAGCGGAGGAATTTCTTCTTTTTTTTAAAAAAAAGCAATAAGGTAAAAGGCTTGGAGAGAAGCCGCTGGCGAGGCGGGCGTTAGCGTCTTTGTGCCGCGTTAATGGCTCTGGATCTCTGGCGGCTGATGAGGTCCCCCCCCCCTGTTTTCAGGCCATTGGTGCTTTTTGGGATCTGGCGATTCTAATGACCCAGCTGCTTTCACTGCTGTAAGGACGGGGTAAGAGAAGGTAGCAGTCACGTAGGAGTACACACGTATGCACATACAGTAAACACTCACACACACACGTACGCACACGCGCTTTACACGCAAGCACACACACACTGATGCTTGATACACAGAAACACACTTTATTCACAAACACGTTCACACGCACATACAAACATACATACATGCATACAGAGACATACATGCCCAGACACACGTACACACAGAGACACCCATGAAAACAGACATACGTGCGTGCACACACACATTAGAAATAACGCGTTTATGTATCTGTGCTTTGATAGAGTTTATGCCATGTGAAGATGCTTTCTATAATGGACAACAGTCATGTTTAAATAAGGAACAACAGTACTGATATTCTGCAGTCAAAGTATCAATGCTTTACTTTTTGCATATAGACAGCACACAATCTGTGCACTCAATCCCTTTTCCCGAATCCAGTATGCTGCAGTACTGTATATTGTAGATATGTGTACTTTACAGTGGAGTTTTATATTGAATTTCCCATGTTCCCATATGTTGTGAAGTATTGCAGTATCTTGATAATCTATTTTATTTCACTATATTTTCAGTACGCTCTGTTTCCAAAATGGATGTCCCAGAGGCATCAAATCTGTTTACCAAACTGGCTACAAGGATATATCAGCGCAGAGCGGTTATATTTGGTTTCTCTATTGCTTGCTCTATCTGTGTCTCAAACACACACGCATGTGTATACACACACACGCACACACTCACACACACACACGCATGCACGCACACAAGCACACACATACATGCACGCACGCATGCACGCACGCACGTACGCACGCACACACACACACCCACAATCACCAAAGACTTGTCTCTTTGGTTTTCACACCAAATCGTTCGACTCGCGCGAATGCACCAACTGGCGAATACGACCGCGACGGCACGCCGCTGGTGATCTCACACTCACACTCACTACCTGACAAAAGAACACTCGCGTACAATCACACCACACCCCTCCCCCCCCCCCCCCTTTTTGTGAGATTTCCAGCTACATCAGCCTTGGAATGATCGGCGGATTAGGAAATCAGCCGCTTCTCCTTTCCATTCAATGCTGATTGTAATCTCGGTCCTTCAGCTCCCTCCCCCCCCACCGCCCCCCCACTCCAAACCCTCACCGTACCGATGACGCTTCATCAGAGCCCCACTCTTTCCTGCCGTCTGACCTGATTAGGTGAGCGTTCCCTCACACGGGTGGGTGGGGGCGGGCGGGGCGGGGCGGGGGGGTCAGACGCACTGAGCGTCTCCGGGGGCGACGGGGGGGGGGGGGGTAGCTGCGTTACAGCACGCGTGTCGTATGCCGTGTGTTCCTCAGCAAGCAATTATCAGCCCCGCTGGAGTCCGCTTCTCGCCTCCCGTGTGGTCTGAAACAGCCCCCGGGGGTCTCCGGGTGTGTTTGCCGAACATCTCGCTGGTTCCGGTCTGTTTTCTTTTTTTTTTTCCCTTTTTTCTCTGCCTGTTCTCTAATTTTTTTTTGTGCCGCATTTTCCGTCCGCATCCCCCTCTTTTCTTAAGTAAAGTTCTGGGATGGAAATTACAGCCTGTGGGGCTCGATTTGTTTTCAACCTCTGGTGGACCCCTTTCTGTTCCCCCAATCAGGATCTGAACAAAGCCACTTCACCCACCCCCCCGGAGAGAGGCAGAGAGAGAGATGGAGAGAGAGAGAGAGAGAGAGAGAGAAGGATGATAAGTGAAGGAAGATGCAGGGACTGGAAGAGGCTTAATTTGATTCAGAAAAGAGGAAGGAAGGAGCGCTTGTCAGGGGACAGATGGCCTCAAATTAATTTCAGACAAACAGAGGGAAGACAGACCGTGAGCAGGACAACAAGAGGGAGAGAAAAAGAGCAGGAGTGGGGAAAAGAGAGAGGTGGAGGGATAAATGTGAATACAGATGAGGTTCAGAGGAAGAGAGGGAGGTAGAGAAGGGAAGATTGAGAGGTGGAGTGAAAAGGAAGAGGGATAGGATCGGTTGTGGTTGCCGCAGAGGCATTGTGGGATTGATGGAAGGTGTCATGCGAGCCGATTGGCTGACGATTGGGCAGATGATGCTCAGGGTGATGGACGAACGTAGAGAAACACACACTGCCAGTGCAGTCAGGGTTTGAATCTTTTGAAGAGAAGAGTTGTTGGAATGTTCTGTTTTTTTTCAAACTTGTAACTCGGTTGTTCTAGAACTCCATCGCACATTCTAAATCCGTGTTCTAGAACTTTCTTTTCCAGTAGTGACTGTGATATCAGCATTAGAATGTTCAGTTAAGAACATTATAATCACATGTCTGTGGTCTTAAACCATGTCCACATGGTGACTTCCATCTTCTGGGCCTCTCACCCACCTGGCTGCCCTTCTCCAGGCGGTGATGTGCGTTACGATAGTGTCTAGGGGGAAAAGGAAAAGACGAGAGAAAGAGAATATCTTGAATTTTAAGACGCGATGTGAGGACGTTAGATGGGAAACGGCTCTTTTCCGCATCCTCCAATCAGCAAGCGTTTTGGCGGTTTAATGGCCGCCCTTTTTATTCCTTAAGTGGCGGGGCGATTGTTCCGCCGATGACACACGCCGCTCTTTCCTGCGTTTCACGGCCGACTGCTCTGGATTTAAATGCCATTCTCCCGGGGGCAGTGAACGGTACGGGGGGGGGCAGGATGAAAGGGGCTGACGATCACTGACCGCGTCGGGTCTCCTGTTCGAGCGTCAGGGTGGAAAGCGCGCCGCGTTACTTATTTTTAGGCGACCGCTCATCATCCTCTTGGTATGCAGATGAGGTCCCCTAGCGCACCGTGACTGTTCCCGGGATATAAATGCGCTCAATCGCTTTGGAATTGCGATCCGCTTTCCACGGAGGGAATCAAAGGCTCGTCTCCACCCCCCCCACCCCCCCGCACCCCCCACCCTCTCAGGAGGAGTCCTCTTCCAGTCGCCTCTTCTCTCGGTTACGAACCGTTGTTGCATTCAGTAATTATCATGTGTCGCCCAGCCCTAGTCTTTGAGCACTTCTTTTAACAGCATTTTGAAGCCCTACATACTTCTTATCGCTCAGTTTGGATTGGCCAATCACTGCTACCTTCACTGCAGTGTCTTCCCGGCATTTGGGAGCACGCACGCTAACATGCGCACCCGCTAACACATGCATGCGCTAACATGCGCACCCGCTAACACATGCATGCGCTAAAACATGCGCACCCGCTAACACATGCATGCGCTAAAACATGCGCACCCGCTAACACATGCATGCGCTAACATGCGCACCCGCTAACACATGCATGCGCTAACATGCGCACCCGCTAACACATGCATGCGCTAACATGCGCACCCGCTAACACATGCATGCGCTAACATGCGCACCCGCTAACACATGCATGCGCTAACATGCGCACAGCTAACACATGCATGCGCTAACTGCGCACGCTAACACAGCATGCGCTAACACTGCTTAACACATGCATGCGTATAAACATACCATCGCCATAACTGCATGCGCTAAACATGCACACTCCCTAACACATGCTGGCTTAACATGCTACGTGCTGTGCAGTCATTGTGTAAGTGGTAGATTGTTGCAGCTGACCAATCAGAGGTGGTGCTGTTGCAAAGAGTGATACTCTGCTGGCCGAAACTCTCCCTTCGTGGTTAACACTATAGCCAATTATACATCATCATCTATGTCAGGGGTCCTCAGTCTTATCCAGAAAGTGCCGGTGTGGGTGCTGGCTGTTTTTGCGTGTGTGTGTGTGTAAAAACGCCTGATTCTACCATTCAGCCAGAAGGGCCTTGATGAGTAGCATCAGGTGTGTTACTGTTTGGAACAAAAGCCCGTGTGAACAGAGTGAAAGAGCTAAAGGATAACTGTGATTACTGTGCTAAATGAGACACAGAAGTGGCTGGCTAACAGTAGCTAGTGGCTGGCTAACAGTGGCTAGTGGCTGGCTAACAGTGGCTAGTGGCTGGCTAACAGTGGCTAGTGGCTGGCTAACAGTGGCTAGTGGCTGGCTAACAGTGGCTAGTGGCTGGCTTTCTGCTCCTGTACGGTGGGGCTCTAAGATGGTGGGCCGGGGTTATTTGAATCCTTCAGTTAAAGTTCCCCTTTTTGCCCCGATGTCCCGATGCGAGCGGCTCGTTTGTGACTCCGCTATCAGGCTGGATGGAGAAATCCCCACCGGGGTTGGAAAGAGCTTTAATTACAGTGTGCAGAAGCGCCCTCCCTCCAGACTCGAGCAACTCGCTGATTTTCCGCGCTGTGCGTCTCCGTCTCCCTGTTTTTACTGCGCTGTAAACCCGGGGGGGGGGGGTACAGGGGCGGGGGGGGAATGAAGCGGTGGGGTTTTTATGGTTCGGCTGGTTTACGTGCTTATCCCTGTCGTTTGACAGCTGCGCAGTAAAAAAAAAGGATATCCCCTGGATTTTTTTATTTATTTTTCTGATCTGTGCGTTCTCCCAGCGTCCTCTGCTTCGGGCCTCCTGTCCCGTCCCGCGGCTGTTTTCGCCGCGTTAACCGAAAGCAGACCCCGGGCGGCCGGGGCGCGGCTCCGGATCGGTGACCCGAGCCCGGCTGTCCCGCCCCCGTTTTCGGCTGTGGCCTGTCGGGGAGCAGCTGCGGGCGTGGCCGGCGAGTCTGTGAGATCGGTGTCCCCTGAAGGCACCGTGCAGACAGCTCAGGTGTTTTTTTTTGTTTTTTTTTTCTTCTTTCTCTCTTTCTTTCATTCTTTTATTCTCTTCTTTTTTCTCTTCCCGGTCTGACCTTGTCCACCGGCCGCTCTCCTCACTGCGGGCGAGCGCGCGCCCTCCTACAGAGCAGGTGATGTCAGAAACCGCCGACGACGGCAGTGCACGTGCGCCTTCGAGCCTGCTGGCTGCAGGCGCCCGGCTGACCAGCAGGGGGCAGCGGTGAGCAATGCTCACTCTGGTCTACTGGACCCCTCCCTTCCTGGGGGATGCTGTGAGCGGTTCCGTATCTCTCCGTGGCGCTGCCCGGCCCAGTCGGCACTGGCACCGTCTGGGTTTGACACCAGACCACGGGGCTCATCCACAGAACAGCTCCTTAACTGGATCACCGCAGTCCAGACCAAGATTTAACCAGAGCGACTTCCTTTATACGTCAGATTCTACGGTCTCAATGAGCAGTAACGTGGTCAGGCCCCATTGAGCTAAGATGATTGGCATTACATTTTTAAATCCGACACGAAACAACAATGGTTTTGTGTTTCCATACACTGGATTTCTTTTGAGGGCGAGGAAGGGGTGCATAAATTGTCGGATCATCGTTTGTAAAGTGAGGTGTCTGCAGTCCTTTGGATACGCACACGTACACGCACATGCAGGAACATCAAGGCGGAAGGAATAAATCAAAGCGATATGATGCAATGAAATGGAAATGCTTCCCGGCCCGCTGTGGCACACAGAGGCCCACAACGCACCGGGAGCGTCAACACCACGCAGGTCCGATGGGCGGGTCGCCATGGCGATCACCCTCCCGGTCCCCTAGCGACGGTGCTCTTAGGAGAGCCCGGGTCCTTTCGGGTTTCGCCGCTGAAAGATGTACGGATGAAATGGGTGAAAGAGAGCAAGAGGAAACGAGGGAACCGGGGAAGGAAGAAGGAGAGAGCGATGATGTTCTTCGCCTATTAGCACTGCATATTTCATGATCGCTATTATTATTTAATTATGTTTCTCGCTCTATCGCTTTCTTTTTCTCTCTCTTTCTCTCTCTCTGTCTCTCACACTCTCTCTCTGTATCTCTCCCCCTCCATTTCTGCCTATACTCCCCAGTATGTGCATTGGGGGTGAGGGGGGGGGGGGGGTCTGTGATATCTGTGTTAGGCATGGAACATCATTATGATTATTATTTGAAACTGCCCCCCCCTCCTCCCCCCAGCTTAAACTGCTGGACTCGCACGCATTGCACGCTGAACTGTAGAAACCTGCAGCCATTTTGTTTCCCGTGGCCAGAATCAGCACAGTAACGTTTCTAGAGATAAACACATTGAGGTGGAGATAATCCATGCATTAATGCGGTACGGGGCCGAGCACAGGTAAGGTAAGATCTAAAAACATTAATTTCATAACCGCCTTAATTCCGTACGGCTACCGCAGGGGGAAATGGGATATGTTTATTTATGAGACTGGTGATTCATAATAATAATAATAAAAAAATGTTCCGTCGCAATGATCAAAAGACCTTGAAACGGTGCACTCAGCCCAGGGGTTATATTCTCCCTGTGCTTTCAGCGCACCGTGATAAATCACCAGGCTTATTCATTTTATTTATAGAGAACTTTATCCCCCCGAATCTGAGGAGGCTTGGTAAAGCCAGTAAAAAGCGTGTCCTTCGAGAACGAAAAGGATACGGCGAAGAAAAGGGGGGGAAAAAAAGCCATCTAGTAAAGAATTTAGCAGGAAATGCAACGGGGGTGGGGGTGGGGGGGGATGTGGAGCACATTTTCAACAAGCTGTCAGAATAACAGCAAACTTCCATTATGAAAAGGCAAATGCTGAATTGCCGGATTTCAAAACCCCTGACAGGTGGGGTCTGAGTGCGACTTTGTAAACACCGTGCACTTGCGAATCGCAAAGAAAACGGTGCGCCCCCCCCCCACCCCACCCCACCCACCCCACACCCCCGCCCCTTGCTGGGAAAGCACACACGCTGTTTCAACCTTTTAAGCGTGCCCCGTGATACATATCTAGGCCACGCTGCCGCAGATATAAATAAACATAGCATAGTAAAAGCAAAAAAAAAAAAAGGAGAAAAAAGTGGGAATGATTTTTGCAGTGGCTGCACAGTGACAGACGTGAGACACGGGGAATACAAAATGACTGTACTGTGCAGGACCACCCCTCCGGCCCCGCCCCCCTTCTCCTCACAATGCGGTTGGGTCCGCCTCGCTTCTGCCTGCCTTGGAGACGGCGCTGAATGCCTGGCCCTTGCCTTGTGAGCCTTGTTTCAGCACCACATGGGTGGACAGCTCCTGTCAAGATAAAGAGAATGTTAATTCAGGGCAGTATCTCTGCAGAAATCTCTGCTCTCTCTCTCTCTCACTCTCTCTCTTTCTTTCTCTCTCTCTTTCGCTGCCTCTCTCGATCTCTCTCCAGTTTTCAATTCCAATGTCAACATGTTCTACTGCCACAAAGCAACAGCTTTGGTGTCAAGCTGTTGTGTCAGAAAACAACAAAAGGCAATTCATGGTTGTGTATGTACACTTGCACACACTCACACACACATGCACATACACACACACGCATACACACATACACACACGCATACACACACATACACACACACACGCACAGTACTTTCCTTGACTTCCCCTTGTTAACACGGTAAACCAGGATAGATAGTTCCTCATACGCACTGTCCAATCACGTCCTCCTCCTCTCTCAGTAATTGCTATAGCGTATTACGCGTCACCCCTGGCCTCCTTGGAGCACTGCAGCTTTTTAATTTGGGACAGGCCCCCGGCCCTCCCTCCACACCCGCCCCCCCCCCCCAACCCCCCCCCGAACTGGCTCATTATGGGCAGCTCGCCCACGCTCACTGCTGATCTTTTTATCCCGTCATTTCTCAATCTTAATCCGACACTTGCAATCTTAACCGCTTCACATCTTAATTTATGCTCAAATTGTGACAGGATCTTAATCTAAGTCTAAATTCATGCTGACAGGATCTTAAGCTTAATTCATGCTCAGATTCTGACAGGGGGAGAGCTGGAGGATTAGTTTTTTGGGGGGGTGGGGGGGTAAAAGAAGGGTGGGGGGCGTGTCCTGGTGCGAACACTCCCCTCGAAGCAGAGTCAGAGCTCGATAATTGGCCGGCCTGGGCCT
>NC_057935.1:6666275-6703775 GCF_018555375.3 Anguilla rostrata | reverse complement strand
CTGCGCTCTCGAGTCTGCGCTAGCGTTGTGTAAGCGAAGCGATGCAGGAGCGGGGCGACGCATCGATTCTTTCTTAACTCATTCATTTTGTTCATTTAGTATTGATTGTTTCCTTTTTCATCTAATTACGTCCCCCCCCCCGCCCCCCCGCCCCCCCACCAGCACTTGTCCTCAGGGTCGCGGGAGTGACAGTTAGAGAGCGCCTTCGATCGTCGCCTGGCCCCGCGTTTACGGCTCGACTTTGATGTCCGACTACTCTGGGCCGACAGGGGAAAAGACTGATGCAGCCCTTCGAAATTGGAATCGATTTTCCCATAGGCCTCCCAAAACGTAATCAGCACTTTATAAATTATACATTTAATTTTAATAAAGGACAGGGGGAGAGGGAGGAGTGACAGCGTGGCGTCGGGAAGGACATTCGGAGCGACGTGCGTCGATGCCGCTCTGTTTGCTGGTGCCGCCGCCCACCCCGTTGCTGAGGCCATTTTGCTTCGCTATTGCTGTGGGCTGCAGTAATCTGGACTACAAACTCTGCTTTCAGATCTTGTGTAAAACTTCATTACCCATGAAGCTCTAGCCTTCTTTTCAGCATTTGCTTAGCAAGCACAGTGGGAAGGGACTTGAGCTCGAAAGCCAGAAGTTCAAAGTTCAAAGTCTATTACGGCTAGTCAAGGGCAGTATTTCTACGATTCGCTGTGAGTGTGTTTGCAAACAGAAGAGATTCTCTCTAACCACGTGGTCCGTAAAAATCCCGTTCTTACCTCTGTTGACAGAACAAATCAGCATTCTACCCACGGAAGGATTTGCCAGTGCGTCTGCCTGTTCAGGACCGCCGACCCTTGAAAGGGTACATATTGTAATTTCAGCGCGGTTAAGAGTCTGGCGCTGCCAGCTGCGGTCTTGTTTAAAAGGGAGTTGACTTGGCAGACCTCAGCCATATCCTGTCTGGGGGGACACCAAAGCTCTGATTTAAGGGCCTAGTTTTGAGCCTGTGTTTACTTCCTTCTTATTGGGTAAACATTGCTTTTTTGAGGGTTTATCTCCCCTCCCCGCCCGGGGTCTGGAGCATTAGGCAGCAGACACCGGAGGGTGTTTAGCCAGAGAGAGAGTGCTGCTTTCTGCACAGCCTCTCTCATTGCCTTTCCCTCTTCAGCAGAGGCAGAGGACATGAAAGCCCGCGAATCTCCGGAGTCGATAGTCCTGCCGCGGAGCCTTTCGATCCGTTTCCCCACAATCCCCGCCAGTCGGTCCTCCGTGCGCGCCTGCGTGCGGGGAGAAAGGCGTACTGCCGCCCGACCGCTAACCCCCCCCCGGCCGAGCGCACCCGCCCCGCTCCCAGAAAAAGTGCTAATTGGCGCTCTCTCGCATCGAGGAGGAACCGCGCCCGCCGTTCACGCCCGCCTCATCACAAGGGCCCGGCTTCATTACCGCCGAGCGCACCCCGCCAGGCGAAGGCCCGCCACGCGCACGCCCAAATCCAAAACGCCAAAGAATCTCCGTGCCTCTCGTTCCGTTTTTTTTTTTTCGGATTAATTAACCGGACAGCCGACGAGTAACCGGGGAAATTGGACTGTGTGCTTGTGACGCGTGATTTGAAAAAGGCGCGAGTACAGCCCGTTAAAAGGGGGAATGGATTAGGACGCCGGCTTTGGCTCGTAAGACCAGAAACATCCACGGGGGTCTGGCTCCTCTGTCTGAGGGTTAAAGTGGAAAGCAGGAAGCCTGGGGGAGGTGAACGCTGATTGACGTTAAAAAGCAGGTAGAGAAGCTCCTCGAAGCTGGGGAAAGCTAACAGAGCTGGAGAACGTAATGGCTATGACATGCGCATGGAGGCTAGCAGTGCTAATCCTCAACTGGCTGCTGTGAACCGCAGCCAAGAGTCAGTTATTTTTTCTAACCTGTTTGGAACATAACGTTTGTTTTGCTGGAAACAATGGCTGCATCAGGAATTTGGTGTACTGTAATTCATGATACAGCCAGTAGTGCGTCAGCCAGTACTGTATAAGTTCAGTTGCTAGTATTTGATTTTGAGAGTGTTTCTTGTCTAATGAGAAATTAACCCAGGAAATAACTTTTTTTGGACATCGCAAAATATATCCATAAGCTTTATAATGCACCCTGATCAGCACTTGTGTGCTTGGATCATCCATCTACTTGTATTTCCCTGAGCCTCATTTTCAGATCCTTATCGACTTTCCATCCCCGAGAACAAATTCGTTCCCAGCTCCAATCAGATGCACACGTCAGTTGATAATGGTGAGGCATCGATACTTTTTAGGGAACACCCCTAGGTGTCCTTGAAAGAGCAATTCCTCATCTCCTCTATTCTACTGCCTGATTATTTGCATCTAAAATGTCAGCGTTTTGGCAGCAAAAAAAAAACAAGAAGAAAAAAGCTCATTGGTTTAATACCTTCCAGTCACCAACTTGAACTGCAACATTTCAGGTTTAAAACCGATCAATAAGGGGATGTTACCTCTCTCTCTTTCTCTCACTCTCTCTCTCTCTTTAACTCTGGAAAGTGTTTATTTTCCATAGGCTGTGGACACCCAAGGCAATGTTTAATTAATAGCAGGGATCTGCAGTCAATTGCTAGTCAATGGCAGTAATTACGTTCAGCATTCACAGTGGGTGATTTGCAAACAGAAGAGATTCTCTCTCTCTCTCTCTCTCTCTCTCTCTCTCTCTCTGTCTCTCTCTCTCTCTCTCTCTCTCTCCTTCCCTCTCTCCTCCACCTTCTTCAGGAGGCTGGCAGACATTGAGACAGAGTATGCGCATTATGTGTTACTGTGTATTGAGTAGTTCCCGCCATATGTAGGCGTGCGATTGTGTCGTTCTGTGCGCGGTCCTCCTGTGCTGATTTGTGACCTCATGGGCTGGTAGTTCTCAGAAATGCACTCTCTGTTGTAAAAGATTCCCAACTGAAAAAAGGGGCCAGTGCGAATGTACACCTGTAGAGTTTCCTCTTTCTATTTCTGGGCGGTATTTCTTGTTCTCGTGGACGGCCTTTGGTACGTCTTTTATATATCGGGTCTTAAAGGAAGCCGAAGAACCGGTGTCGACACCTCGGAACGCTCTTAGGAAGTCTTTTCTTTTCAACGGAATGGCGATACGGAAGGTGGAATGCCTGGCGGTTACGGATCTAAGTGAGCGGAGTGTGCTTCTTATACAAACGGCTTTGTGTGAATGCACCAGCATCGCGGTGTGTAGTCCCCAGCGAGCTGGGAGAACTACGTTACCCAGAAAACCTCAAGAACGTCCTGTCCACCCGCTCCGGACGACTGCCAGGTGACTGCCCCACCCCTCACTCCTCTAGCTTGTTTTAATTAGGGGGATGGGAACCACACATGGATCCAGGGTTTAAGGGGTGGAGATTGCGGGTGTTTGTGGCTCCATTAGGCTGTGTGGTGTCCCACGCTCACCCCCAGTCCAGGGGGGGGGGGGAGAAGACAGGCTGACAGGCGCGGCGGGAGCAAAAAAAACAATCTGCGAAAAAAGAGACGGGAACCGGCTGCTGCGAAACGCGGCCGCCGCTCTCCGCTCCGCTAACGGTTAGCTGCCAAGCTCTCGCCCGTCGTCCGCGGCGCCCCGGGAGCCCAGCGCCGCGAGCTCGTTAGCCGCCAGCCCAATTAATCAAGCCCCAGGGGGGGCGTCCCAGCCCGGCACCGCCGCGGAACGAGCTAGAACAAACACGCCTTTTCGGTCGGGCGCAAACACAAGCGGCTTCTGTTGTGGGCTCTCGGTGTCGGGAGTTCATCTCTCGTCTCTAATTGGCTCCTTGTTGATCTTTCAATATTGACTGCAAATTTCGAGCCTTTAAGGTTCAAAGACAAATGTGATTTCCAATGTTTGTTTGCACTAAATGGATAGATACAACTACAAGTCTTTTTTCAACAGTCCCAACATCAGTCTCAGAAGAGGATTATTGTTCTAGGCCGCAAAGAACAGTAGATTCATCATCTAATGAAACAAATCAATTCCACTCAGTATTTCCTGTTTGCTTGAGGACCAGGAATGACCAGAAATTAATTTTAAAAACACTGAACACACACAACACATTTCACAGAGAAATAAAACTATTCATTTACACCATATTGTGTGAATCACTAAAACTAATTAATTTTCCTTGTAGAAGGAGAACTTGGCTAGCCCCCAGAACCAGAGGTAGCAAGAACTGTTGAATAGGCTCAGAGTCTAAAACTCTGTCTTTGTCTCCTTTCTGTCATCTCCTCTTGCAGCAGAAGGATCAAATTTCATTTCCATTTTGCTAAAATGCTTTGTGGTTACCCATCATTATTAATGAGTGCTATGGAGGAGCTCAATATACTCTGGGTGATTGTAGGAAATGGTTTAATTTTGTTATCACTCACATTAGAAGTGCTACTACCTATTCAGAAAATACTTACGATTGTACAGTGTCAAGTTGCTTCAGGGGAAACTTACTCTTGATCAGCTGAGAAACATTTGCTAGCATTTTGTTATCCTCTTCTACAAGCTGCAGAATTTATAAGATGTACACTTGTCAAGTTTCTGAGTGGAAAAAAACATGCACATTTTATGATTGTAAAGGCTTAACTAATGTCCCTGCTAATTAGTGCCTGCTTTGTTTTCTGCTCATTGGCAAAGCATTATGGGTAAGATGGAATGCCCCTTCCCAAACAGGAGGGTACAATGAGGGTAGAGTACAGATCAGAAGGACAATGATGAGCTTCTCCCTGGACCCCTCACCACAACTTGTGCCCTTTTGTCCTGTTCACTCTGAATTATGCTATCGTGTGTGTGTGTGTGGGGTCATCGCGTGTTTGACAGTGGTGTCTATCATAAATGCACACTAAATGCATCACAGACATAGACCCCGCCCCATAGCAGTGTGGGAAATGTAGTGCGGTGGTTTTATTCGCCATTAGGAGCAGGGATTGATTGCCGGTTCGAGTCCTGCGGTGCACATTATACTGCGGCACAGCTCTGGTCGTGAATGTTTGCCAGAGAACATGCGCCAGAGCCATAAGCCCTTGGAGTTGGCAGGTAGGACCAGCGCTTTCAGCTAACGGTGCAATTTTAATATTATCATTGTAATAGCGGTGCACTTTGGAACGTTTAGCATTCCATTTTTTAAAAACTATTTTTTTCCATTGTAAAGACAGATGGCAAACATTGGGCTTAAGTACTGGCAGTGGTCGAAGAGACCACGTGTGCAAGTCTTTGATGTTTTAAGGACACTTAATGGCACGTTCGACGCTGCTTTCCCCGCCATGCAGAGCTTTCTGCCGCATAGAACAAAAGACAGCCCACGGGAGCCCGTGATTGGTGGATTTTTCTGCACCCCCCCAAGCAGATGTTCCGCCTGTGTATATAATCTCCGTGGAAACCTACCCTTGTTTCCCCGTTAGGCCTCTAGCGATTAAGCCTCCGTCTCAGATGGAAGACAGCGGCCTTGTGGCCCCGCTGTCTGGGTCCTCAAAAGTGAGCCTCGTCTTAAGGTAGCGTCCTGACGAAAAAGGGACCTCAAAAGGCAACAAATTTGGGACGCAATTTGGAAGACAGGATGATGTTAAGGAAAGTAAATTGATTACGAGTGCGTGATTGCAAGTAAGTTAGCTGGCTGGTTCGGGGAAAGTTCTCCGCATCTTCCCAACATTAAACACGTATTTTAAATGTTTTATGTAATTAACATGTTTTTGTTTCTTTTTTAAAAATATAACTAGCGTTAATTATCGAGTTCACTGTTCGCTTGCACTAGTAAACGAGCTCTTCCCCTGTCACCACACCTGCCACTTCACAGGTTTCAGCTGCCATTCATTTTAACGGAAATAAGCAGCCTGAGGTAATTGCAAAGAATTATGGGATGTCCTACCCGGGAGAAGGGTACATCCGTTGCTGCCATCAGAATCGTCTAAATGAAGGCACCTTAGCAGACGTCATTTTTTTGCAAGACTTTCGAAGTGAGGCGTGCCTCGATGCCTCACCTCCTGTGAGGGCGGCATTTCTGCCGTTTGAAACCCTCAGCCTAAGTCGCAGACGCACGCCTCATTATTATGCCCTCCCTCCGGGTCTCGTGGTTCTCAGGGTAGTAACCGTAACCGTAGTAACCGCCTCCCCCCGCCTCGCTGTGAGAATCCCGTTGTGTGGCACCGGTGCGCGCTGTCGCCTGGTTCAGGGCGGTGTAGCCGCCGATGAGAACCGCTAATGGGTTGCTTGGGCGTATGCTAATGCGAGCGTGTGCCATAGCGAACCGCTCCGCTCGCGCTCGTACGCTGCATCCGGTAATTAGGGTTCTCGCAAATGGGCCCCGTGCCTTAAATACAGCCCTTTAAAGTGCGTCGTGTCACGAGTCTGCACCTCGTCGAAGGGCGCGCGCGGCTTTTCTTAAAGTGAAGATTTTAATTTTGGCACGCCACCCAAAACTGTCCGGACCTCTGGATAATAAAAAAAAAGCCAGAGGCCCCAGGGTAATTACAGCGTTTCTTGAAAGGATCCTGATTGCAGTCCATTTTCGTTGCAGTCACCTGCGAAATTTCTTTGTGCGACGAGAATTGGCTGGAGGTGTAATGGGGGACCAGGGATAATTTGCGAACATGTGAGATTTTTTTTTTTTTGCATCGCGATCCGTCTGAACAGTGGTAGGACCGACCCCTTTAGGATTCGCGTAAATGCCATTTTTCCGGGAATGCAATTTTATGTTAAACGCGCATCCGCGGGTAAGCGTCGTATCTCAGAGGCCAGTCATGAAGTAAGAGTCAGGTCGTGTATGGGCTCAGATATGTCGAAAACGCTACGCCATCTTGATCAAAAGCCTGGCGCCTGCCTGTTTGTCGGCTTGGTTTTATTTACAGCCGGAGAGTAATCTGTAGGGCTTTTATTTATTTATTTTTTTAAAGAGCAGTGGGTGGCCGATGTGACCTACACGGTACGCGCTCCCCCTCTTCCTGAGTCGTGGGACCGCATCGACGGGATTGATCCGTTGAGGGCTGTAAGTAGCTTGCGAGGCATCCGATTCGTCAATATGAACGATGTACCCTTCATTTCGGCAATATCGGCGTGACGAACGACCGTCGAATAAATGCATAGTTATTATTCGCCGCGGTGGATTTAAAACGCGGTGTGGTTACCGTGGCGGCCGGCTCACGTTCTGCGTTCGGACGCCCCCCGCAAAACAATCGGCAAATATTTGTTTTTGGAAAAACCCGCCCCTCGTCGAGGACTCCGGTTTTTTTTGGAAGACCCGGTTTTTTCTGGGCGACGGGAGTTTCAGGCTCGTTGAATCTGTTAAAACACCGCCGCGGCGTGCTTTTGCGCCAACCCGCCAGCCTCAAAAGACCGTTCCGCTAAAGCGCTGAAAACGCAGGAAGGCTAACGCCCAGCTAGCCTCGTGCAGCGGTTAGCGGTTAGCGGTTGCGCTAGCGAGAAGCCTTTCGCGCCGTGTAAACAGAGCCCTTCGGCCCCACGGCGGGCCCGACTCTCCTCCGTGCTTTCTGGGCTACGCGGCTCCGTCGCTTTCACCTCCGCTGCGTCCTGTTTGTTAGCGCGTGCTTTTACCAGATTGCTGCGTGGTTTTAATTTTAGTTTCTTAACGGCTGCGTTTGTGTATTTAAACGGGAATTGGCCATAAACCCGTGCGGCTGATGCAATGATGGTGGTAATGAACATCTGAGGAGAATTTTTTGGGAAAAGTCCTTTTTTTTTGCGTGCGACGGATACCAAGGCTCAGGGGTTGGGGGGTGGAGGGGGGCATTTGGAGTTTGGATTTGCTTGGAGAATCGATTGAGTGGGAATGGAATTGACCCCCCCCTCCTGTCTGCACCCAGCGAGGATAAAATGGATCGCGTCTCCTGGACGGCTGCCCCCCGCCACCCCTGTTTGAACGAGCCCCACCCCACGGCAGACCAGATCACAGCGATGGCTTTGTTTGTGCCTCCTGAAGCGTGAAACTCACCTCCCCTCCACTCACCCCCTCCTCCTCCATTTCTCCTCCCGATCGCAGCGGCCCGTCGTCTTCATCGAAAACCCCCGCGCCTCTCCAGAGCACGGCCGCGACCGATTGGTGGAGGAGGCGGCCTTATTCCGCCCCCCCCCCCCTCTCTGTCACCTCTCTGACCCGTCGCTCAGTTTCCCTCTCTGTTGCTATTCACGATGCCGTTTCGCCTGCGGGAGCACGGACCGCCCGCTCTAATTGGTCGGGAGAATTCTTCGGGGCGATGCACCGCCGTGAGAAATTTGCGCCGAGCCGCTGTCCTCGGTTCACCTGCCGGCGTCGTGCCGAAATAAATTATTTACCCTGTTTTCCGTCCCCGGATGGGGCCAGTGAATTATGTCCAATTCGACACTGCTTGTGCATGCACGGTTTCTCAGGTACACACTGCTTTGTGGGGACCGGCACAGGGGCTGCTTTGTGGGGACAGGCACGTGCACCCTCTCACTTTGCTATGTCCCGACAAAACGCGCACAGTGAAAAATGAAAAACTGTACAATTAGTAACGGATGTGCCATTAGTGTAAATGTGAGTTACGACAGTGCTGTTGTACCTTTAAATTCTTCAGTAAATATCCACCTGTGTCAACGGGTACTATGTGAAGAAATAAAAAAAATAGCTTTGTGAACACCTGAAATGAATAAATGAATGAATGAATGAATGAAGAATGATCTGACATTGCATGTTGAAGAGGAGAACGCTGTTTGAGGTACAGGAAGAACACACACACACACACACACACACACACGCACAGACACATACTGTATGCACACACTCACACATAGATACACACTCACACACTCACGGATACACATATACACTCTCACACACACACATACGTACACACTCACAAGCACATACGCACGCACACACACACACTCACACATAGATACACAGACACACACACACACACACACACACACTCTCACAGAGCCAAGGGTAATTATGAATGCATCTGTACTGCAAGTCTCTTTGGAGGATGCTTCACTGTCATGGTGGTTTATGCTGTATAATCTTTAGTGAGATCTGAAACCTGCTAGAGCATTTTAAGGTTATTAAAGTTAGACATATAGTAAGTAACAGCAGATAATTAAGCCATAAACATACCAGAAAAAAAAATGGGCCCAATTTTGTACCATCTTAAGGATGCTTATGAAAGGAATGCGGTATCATTTATAGAGGCGATGTCAGCGAGCTAAGCCGCGTAGCTAGCTGCGTGAGCGCTTACTGTTTTACTCTGCTAGTTACAGGAGAGCGCGGAAATGTGCATAAAACAAGGAGGTTAAACAGACGTTTAGTCACGGTGCAGATAGAATCGGAAGGTATTACAGAATATGTAATGCGTTATTTCTCTGGGCTGCTGCAAAGGAGCTTATCCCCACAGACGTTCTCTGTCTCTCTTCATTTTCTTTCGTGCATTGTAGGCAAGATGCACTTTACATAGAAGAGGAAAAAATTGAAAAAATATTTTTTTTCTGCCACAGCCTTACTTTATGTTTAAAGTACACACACTTACTTTACGTGCCTGAACTGAAAGTGTGGACATAGGCCTGTTTCTTTTGATATTACTGTTGTACAAATAGCCGCATTCTCCCCCCCAAAAAATCTGCACATTTTTGCAGTATATGCAGTGAAATGTTTTGTTTTTTTTTCAGTACAACAGGGAAGAAATTTACTCTGTCGGAGTTTATCTAAAACAAAACATTCGACATGTACACACACATACGCACCCACACACACAAACACACACAAAAGCACACACAGTTAAATATAAACCTACAAAACTGTCACAAAGAAAACTTCTCTTCGCCCCGCCATCTCTGCCTAGACACGCCCACTTCCCCGAGCGCCCAAACTCGTGTAGAGCACTGATGTGCGAACTGACGCTGCAGATGACGGACGGGTCTCGGCCTCACGCTCCGTTTTTACCCTGGCTGAGGCGCTCTGGGGGGGGCCGATAACGAGGCAGCAGTCTTTCGGGGGGGGGGGTTGGGGGCGTCTGGGCAGCTTGACACTCCTGTGGGCCTCCTGTCTCCCGCCTCCAGGACCGTCCTGAGGGGCGGGGCCCCTGCCCAACGCTGTTCTGGCGCTTCGCGGCTCTGGGGCGTGCTGGCGCAGCTGACAGAGGCTTAACACCGCCTTAACACCGCCTCAGCCACAGGCGCCGTGAAGCCCCGTCAATCTGCACGGCCTGGTCCGCACCAGGAGGTCCGTGTGTGCTCAGGGTGCGGTCGACACAGCTCTGTGCGTAATGAAGAGTGTCAGTGTGCAGGGAGCGTTATATGTGTTCAGTGTGTAGTGAACAGTGTGTGTGCTCAGGGTGCGGTCGACAGAGCTCTGTGCGTAATGAAGAGTATCAGTGTGTAGGGAGCGTTACATGCGTTCAGTGTGTCGTGAACAGTGTGTGTGCTCAGGGTGCGGTCGACACAGTTCAGTGCGTAATGAAGAGCATCAGTGTGTAGGGAGCGTTACATGCGTTCAGTGTGTAGTGAAACAGTGTGTGTTCAATGTGTAGTGAAACAGTGTGTGTTCAATGTGTAGTGAAACAGTGTGTGTTCAATGTGTAGTGAAACAGTGTGTGTTCAATGTGTAGTGAAACAGTGTGTGTTCAATGTGTAGTGAAACAGTGTGTGTTCAATGTGTAGTGAAACAGTGTGTGTTCAATGTGTAGTGAAACAGTGTGTGTGTTCAGTGTGTAGTGAACAGTGTGTGTTCAATGTGTGTGAACATTGTGTTCATGTGTAGTGAACAGTGTGTTCAATGTGTAGTGAAACAGTGTGTGTTCAATGTGTAGTGAAACAGTGTGTGTTCAATGTGTAGTGAAACAGTGTGTGTGTTCCGTGAATCGTGTTGGTGACCCAACGCGGGCTTGAGATATGTTCCGTGTGTGTGTGTCCTTTATGATGTGGACTCTGAAGTGATTCAGGGCTGACCTTGCGTTAAACACCAACTTTGCCCAAAAATATGTTGCTGGTGCGGGGAAAGCCAGCCTAGATTTCATTCCACAGATTTAATTCTTTCTCAAAAAATGACATCACTTTGAAAGCAAGTCAGGGAGGCCATTTGCAAAAGCGCAAATAGCTGCATTTGCTTTGTATTTTATGAATTTTTCTTGTGTTAGTTGCGGTGTGAGGTTTGAGGTGTGAGGTCTCATGGCATGTTTGCGTGGCTGTCCTGGACGAATTAAGCCCATTTCTTCGCTGTGTCAACAATCAATATTTCATTAAATTTCCCGTAAGACAGAGTGATACTTTATTTTGCTGTTTTTCCCCATTGACTCATTGTGCCTGACTGTAATGTATGGTTTCTGCATTGCTGCATTGAGAGAAATGCATCATGGGAAACTGTAATTTCTGTTACCTGAACAGCAAGCCAGAGTGAGCAATGTCTTGTCAGAAATTTTAGCATGACTAATTCTTATACCTGGGGGGGAAGAATTGGTGTATACTGTAACGCGGGTACTCCAGTAAAGATGAAGGATGTTGTGCTATAAAAATGAATATGGGTGTAATCCTCCTTCAACGGGTCGGCGAATAATGTCCCAGTTTTTCTCACGTTGGCTCAGAAGGGCTTTTTCTGTGTTATCGATGTGCTCTAGAAAATGTCCGCTGTGAAGCACTGACTTACTGGCTAATTGTAAATTGGGCTGTGCCAAATGAAGATGGATTCAGTGATTATACACTGCAGTGTTTTCACAGATATGGCCTTGTCCTCCGATTGACAGCAGTGTTCTCACAATGATGACAGCGTTATCATAGTTACTTCAGGGTTCTCAGTGTTTTCACTTACTGCAGTATATTAAATGCAGTGATCTCACAATGACTGCAATGTTCTTATGAGTGCAGTGATCTCATAATGACTGTAGTGAATTCATAATGCCTGCAGTGATCTCATAATGACTGCTGTGACTTCATAATGACTGCAGTGATCTCATAATGACTGCTGTGACTTCATAATGACTGCAGTGATCTCATAATGACTGCTGTGTTTCGATATTGAATGCAGGGATCTCGTAATGATGGTAGTGTTCTCATAATGACTGTGGTGTACTTATGACTGAAGTGATCTCGTAATGACTGCAGTGTTCTTATCACTCCTGTGATGTCATAATGACTGCAGTGTTTCTATACTGAATGCAGTGATCTCATAATGATTGCAGTGTTCCCATATTGACTGTGGTGTTCTTATGACTGCTGTGATGTCATAATGACTGCAGTGTTCCCATGACTGCAGTGATCTCATAATGACTGCAGTGTTCCTGTTCACGTGTAGACTGCATTTTCATATCATATATAACCTGAAAAGTAGTTTTCCTTTGTGACTTGAATTAAGCTACTCATTTATAATTTTCAGTTGTCCACTAAAAGATTTTTTATGAATCTTAAGTGCGAGTGGAAGAGTACATGAAAGGGAGAGTGATAGAGAGGTGAAAGATTGCAAGGCTGAATAATTCATGAATTGAGTGAATAGGGCCGGCGATGGGTGAATGTTAAAATAGAGAGAATTATATCCATTCCAGATCCTTGTCGTTTTTTTTTTTTTTTTTTTGCACGTTCCGGAGCTTTCCTTGTGTCTTCTGTACTGTGACACGGCCATGAGTGACAACTTCCTGTTAAATCTGGCCTACTTCTAGCGAGGCTCCCGAGATAAGGCTCTCTGCTTCGCGCGACGCGCGTGATTGAGTGTAAAATATATTTATATTAACGAAGGAATGAAAGGAGAGCGAGCGCGGGGCTTAGAGGGAGGAAATGAGAGAGGGATGTCAGGGGGAATAATAGAGGGATGTCAGGAGGTCTTAGACTTAGATTCCGTTTTGGGTGTCGTTAGGAATGAAGATGACTGCCACGTTAGTTATTAAATCCCTATTATCGTAGCCCCTGTCACACACACGCAAGCACACAGTGATGGCTGTGTGAAGCCGGGCCGGATGCCGGGGGGGTGTTGGGCTGGGGGGTTTGGGGGTTGACGGGAGAGGGGGCTGCTCCCTGGCTGAGATGGAGTTGAACGGTGTTCAACAAAGCCATCCGTGACACTGCTTCATTTTAACACTGTGTAGGGGCGGGGCTATGAGAGAAGGACATCACCATGTGCTCCTTGTTTTTTTTTTTGTTTTTTTCTTTGTTTACTTTGCACCTGCCAAGGGGCGCCTAATCGACCAGCAGGGGTCGCTAGAGAGCAATGAAACACAGAGCTCTAATGACTGAACCTTCTTGTACCCTTGGCGAGGCACAAGCCAATTGCGGTACGGATTCCATCCAAATTTTTTAAACTGAGGTCCAGCAGTGTGAAGTTATGGTTATGGTCATGGTGGTCAAGCTTGCTCTGCGGGCGAGCGGTGGTGTGTTCCAGGTGGAAGGTGATCAGCGTGCTGCAGTGAGGGTCTGTGGTCAAGCCGCTGTACAACATTGTGCGCTGTGGATTTAATCTGGGAGGGATGCGGTGGAGTTGAAGCTGAACAGTATTGCATTGTGGGTCTACGGCCAGGTCAAACATGCTGTAGCGCAGGGCTTAATCTGTAGGGCGGAACATTCTGTTACATTTTGAACGGTCCTGTCTTTTGTTTCAGGACGTTTCCGTCTGACTGGCTCGCTGCGTTCCTTGGGAAACGGGGCGAGTCGTGGGGGGGGCTGCGATGCCTTCCTGCAGAGGGCGGCGCAGCGACGCCCTCAGACAGCCAATCATATCCCGCCTCGCGGGCCCATCGATCTTTTGGGCGGAGAGCTATCGACCCGCCCGCCAGTTGCAGTGACATAATTAAGAGACAGAGAAATTAATTGGCTGCCGCAGCGGCAGCTGGCCGGCCAGGAATTTATCACCACGTCGTTCCCCCGGAGACGGGCTCTGCGGTGACATTTAAACACCCACCTCTTTCAGGGACTTATTTCATTTTTTTTCTTCCTTTTTTTATCTTCTTTTCTTTTTTTTTATCCCTGAGCTTCTTTTCTCAGTGTCTGTGAGACCCTGCCTCACCTGTTTTCTTTGAGCTCTCTTTGAACTTTATTTCTTTTTGCAGTTGTTAGGGTGGGTGGAGCTTCTTGCAGACGCTGTTCGGTAGGTTAGGATTGTGGGGGGGGAGGGCAAGGAGAGGTGGGTGGAGCACAGCTGATATTGTCCACAGTTTTTTATTATTTTTTTTGTTTCACAGGAAAGATCATTTATTTCTGTTGTTAAATGTATGTGTGTGTGCGTATGCGTGTGAGAAAGAGATAGAGAGAGCATGCATGTGTGTGTTTGTGTGTGGCTGTCTATAGGAGCGCTGAAGAGAGAGATTGTCTCTGCCTGTGTGGGTGTGTGTTTTGGTTCTTGCTCAGCGTGGTTAATTCACATTAGTGCTTTAGTGATGTTAAATATACCCTCCCTGGTCTGGGAATGGTACAGGGTGTTAGCTGGGTCTGACACCATTAGTCATCCGTCTGGTGGATGCACTTATGTTCTCTCACACCCTAAGTCACTCTGGATAGGAGCGTTGACTGTGTGAATTCAGTGTGATGTTGTTTCACGTGTACGCACTTCTGGATATAGACGCCTTTTTTTTTCTTTTTTTTTTTACAGGATTATAATGACTGTTTATTCCAGACGCTAAATCTCCCCTCCTAAAATTTTGGTGAACAAAAAAAGAAATGAAAAAACATCACATTTCCTAGGGGGTTGGGAGGGTGTGTGTTGTTCTTGGTGAATTGTCAGGCTGGATGAGGGGTTTGGGGGGGGGGTGTGTGTTGCTCTTGGTGAAGCGTCAGGCTGGATTAGGGGTTTGGGGGTGTGTGTGTTGTTCTTGTTGAAGCGTCAGGCTGGATTAGGGGTTTGGGGGGGTGTGTGTGTTGTTCTTGGTGAAGCATCATCCTGGATCGGACCGAGCAGACGCAGTTTCGGCTTCCTGTCGGGCGCAGGGGGTTATTTAAGGCGGCCGTTGTCCGCGGTGATTTATAAGCCAATCACAGCCTTTAATGGACTGTCTGAGACCAGCGCCGTCCCGCCCGTCGAGAAGAGCGACGGCAAGCGGCACGCGCGGCGCGGGGCGGCGTGTTACCCTAGTCTCACCGCGCCCCATCGCCCCGCGCTCCCCCGTCTCGCGCGCACTTAGCACGCGCACCGCGTGTGTCATTTATTTATCACCCTGTTTCTCGCCCTGTCCGGCTGCGTCTCCCTCTGCCCGTGTCTCCCCCCCTCTCTTTTTCTCTCTCTCTCTCCCTCTCTCTGAATTAAATCTTCAGCCAACATTGGGGGGGGGGGGAGAAAGAAAAGAAAAATGGCCGATTTTGTAGGTCCTTGAGGAAAAATTGTTTTGAGTCGAGGAGCGTACGCGCAAAAATTTGTGACTGTCTCCTGAAACAGTCAAGGTTCCTGTGCTTTTCAAAGGGAGAAGGCACACCGTTTCTTTTTCTCTCTCCCTCTCTCTCTCTCTCTCTCTCTGCCTCTCTTCAGGTGCCTCTCCAGCACTGTGTAAGACGTGCTGCATGCTCATTTTGCATTATAGTGACACGCAAATGCATCAAGCGCAATGCTAACATAGCCAGTGTCGGGTACATGACTGCGGACGCCAATGATAAGTGAGGTCAAGTGTTCATATCCGTCCAATGGCGAAGGAGGACGACACGACTAGTCCATACGCAGTCTGGAACACTGAAACACACACACACACACACACCAACACACACACACCCAGAGAAACCCATGCACGCGTGCACGTGTGCATATCCACAAACATACGCCCGCACGCCTGCACGCACATAATCACGTTTGACATTAGCCATTGCGCCTGAAATGCAGGGCGCTGAGAGGCATCGTGTCACACGCGTCCCTGAGACAGTCTAAGTCCCGTGTGCGTGCGCGATGTGGGCGTAACGATCAGCATGACATTAAAATGGCATTTAGGGGACGTCGCTCGCTCTCTGTCCTTCGCTTTGCCTCGGGTGCGGTGGGTGTAATTCTCTTGTAACGGACCAATCGCAGGAGTGCGCGGTTGTGGGCGTTCCATTAATAAGCGAGATTCAGGCCGTTTGCGAGCAGCTGAACTGGCGGTGGATTTGCGAGTCTGTGTCTCATCTCGGGACCGGACAGGAACGCGGGCGTTTGGTTTTTTAATGATTTTAGAAGGCTAAATCTGATTCCTCGGATGTCGTTTTTTTCTCAGAGCAAGGCCGAGGATGCTAGCTCTGCTTGGCTAGGTAACAATGGCGGTGATAGTCATCCTTAATGAGAGATGCTAATTGGAAATGGCGTCTTCATTAGCCTTGAAGACCAGGGAATGCACATTCACCAGTGAGCCTGTTTGCTCATTATGCACTGCCCATCATCATAATTATGCAAAAAAAAAAATTGATACAATAATAAGACTTTCATGTATGTTCAAATGGATGTTCCAAATATGTCTTAATTGTTTCCGCCTTATTGTTTCTGAAATACTGGTGGGTAACTTATTGTCTTTGCGTACTCAGACTAGCTTGGAAGCTGTAATTATTTCCTGCCCGCTAGACATGTAGCTTTTCTTTGAATAAAGCCTTTTTTGAATGAGAATTTTTTGTGGAGATTTAAAAAAATAAAAAATAAAAATGTAAAAAAACACAGCAACCCAGCCAGATGTTGCCATGGTTTTTGGAGCCTCCTATGACTCATCCCCCCTCCCCCTTTCTGAAAAGAGCCCAACTCTCATAAGAGCACAATCAGACTCGCGGGGCCCCTGCCTGACCCCACCCGCATCCTGGGGTTGAACCCTCACTGCACCCCCCCCTTCTGTTAATACATATCCATATTCATTATTAATGAAATAATCATAATAATAATAATAATAATAATAATAATAATAATAATAATAATAATAATAATAATTTATTGTAACGAATGTAAATATGCAATCACATATAATTTATTCATGTTTATGTTCACATTTAATATTTAAATTTGACAGTACATTTTATTGGTGGTCTATGCTTTTTTATATGAAGCATAGCCCTGGCCTCGAGCTGAGTAGGCTTCATCCAGTTCATTGCTTTTCAGTCCCCCCCCCCCCCCCTTGTGGCATTGCAAAGCACTGTTATCTGCAACAATGGTTAAGCAGCGGCAGTATGCATAATGCAGGTATGTCATGCTAATCTGCCATTTGAAATTGCAGTGTGGAACAAGTCCGCGTCATTTTTTACCTTACCCCAGACCTAATGAGATGCACCCAGAATGAGGATTTCCTCTATCAATACCGGCTGTAATCATCGCTCGGCAGGGGGTCCTGTTCTGCCGTGCAGAACAGTATTCTCTCCGTCTTTGTTCTCCCCACCCCTTTGCACACAAGCGCGAATATATAACACCGCAAACCGCTCTCGCCGGTTCGTCTCTGTGCATCTCGGCTGCCGAACGAGCCAGGGACGCTTTCTCTTTGTTCTTTCTCCATCTATTTTCTTTCTCTATAAGGGGGAAAAGGGGTCTCCATACATCCCAGGATCAATAAGCAGTTACACAGATTGACTGAAATCCCAGCATCCCCCAGCTCACCCCCCACCCCCCCCCGCATACTTGTGCTTTCATTGCTTCTCCTTTAAGTGTCATTACTGACAAGTTGGAGATGTTCAGTAATTACTTTACGTGGGGAATTAGCCGGAGTGTTTGTCATTAGAACAAGTACAGGTACAGTGACAAAGAAGGACCTGTATGACTGGTAAAACACGGATCATCACTTTTTTTTTTTTTTTATCGTGCAATTTTAGAACGGCTGTTTTCGAGATAAAAAAATAAACCAGAAGGTTTTTAACGACCTTGCTGAATTTTTCCATTCCCGGCCACTGTTGTTTGAAAACCCGGTGATTTATTTTTGGAAGCAGTTGGAAACGGTATTAAAAAGAGGAAGGTGTTAGAATATGCCTACCTGGCAGTTTGGGTCTTACGTGCTCTGGAGTGGGTGGACATAGGGATTAGACTGTCTGGGCTTCCGAGCGTGACCACAACAAGGAACAAGCAGATATGTTAGCCCTCGCGCTAGGCCTGAGCACGTTAGCAAGGAGTAGAGACATTAGCCCCAGTGCTAATCCTGAGCAGGTTAGCTGGGAGGAGAGATATTAGCCCCAGTGCTAAACCTGAGCAGGTTAGCTGGGAGAAGAGACATTAGCCCCAGTGCTAAATCTGAGCAGGTTAGTTTGGTGACGAGACATTAGCCCCAGTGCTAAACCTGAGCAGGTTAGCTGGGAGAAGAGACATTAGCCCCAGTGCCAGTGCTAAATCTGAGCAGGTTAGTTGGGTGAAGAGACATTAGCCCCAGCGCTAATAGCCTTAGCCTTAGCGCTATGGCTGAATAGGATAGAATTTAGCCCCAACACTAAGCTTGAGCAGGATAGCCAGGTGGAGAATAAATTAGCCTTAGTGCTATGGCTGAACTGGATAGTTGGGTGAAGAGGACATTAGCCCCAGCGCTAAGCTTGAGCAGGATAGCCAGGTGGAGAGTAAATTAGCCTTAGTGCTATGGCTGAACTGGATAGTTGGGTGAAGAGGACATTAGCCCCAGCGCTAGGCTACGGGGTGAAGTTTGAGGACATCGCACCGAGCGCCGCGCTGAAGGAGCCTGTCTGGAGAGCAATCATCTCCGAGTGTCACTCGACAGGCTGCCTGGGCTCGCGCGGCCGTGCCGATTTCACACGGGAAAATGAGCCAGTTCCTGCAGGAGGAGTGCGAGGCGGCGGCGGCGGCGCAGCTCGAGCGGCTGGCGCGCAGACCCGCCAGAGCAGAGCGTGGGGCGCGAAGGGTCAGCGGACCGCGCCGCTTTGATTAGGGATGAAATGGAACCCAGGGCCTGGGGGCCTGATCCCCCCCCCCCCGCCAACCCCCGTCGTGGACCCAGCGAGAGGCATCCGTCCGACTCGGACATGAAATTCACTTTTCGGGGCCCGGGGGGCGAGTCTGCACCCGGTGACTGCCCATCGGAATCGTGGGAGGTCCTGCACTGGGGACGGGACCCGGAACATTACGCTGAAAACAGCCTGCAGCGCTTCCATGTTCAAACAGCGGCAATGTGGCTGCGGCCTTCCTGAAAAATAAACGAGTGCGTTTTTTTTTCAATTTTAGCAATAGATTTTTGCGAAGTTAAATCCTGACTTCTGCTTAATGGTAATCGCAATAACAGCCATCATCATTATCATCATCATCATCATCATAAAAACTCATTTTATTTATACAGGCCTAATGTTGTTTTTTTTTTTTTTTTTTTTTTTCCGGGATCCAAGGCCATTTTTAACTCAATGCGAACAGCTCAAGGCGAGCAGGCGGCCAGCGGCACAGCAGTGTTTGTGGCCTGGTTTATGCTTTTTTGTTTTGGCGGTTTTACGCGGCGTGCGGACGCGGTCGCTTGTTTATGCATTACGGACTTTCTGACAGCCGGGCCGTCTCCCGGGCAACGCCTGGTTTATGTGAGCCGGGCGTCGGGCGCGGGCGCGTATGAGAGAGAGAGAGAGAGTCTTCTCCGCGATCAATTCCTTCCCTCGCCCCTGCGGAGAATCGCGGCGAAATTAGCAAACATATAAATAATGGGAGCGGCGGCTCAATCGGATTTTCGGAAGAGAGGCAGTCCGTCCTCTTTGCGGATTATTTTTTTGTCGGTAAAATGAGAATGCGGGGGGGTTTCGGGTTGATGAGCCGACGGCGGGCTGTCGATAGCGGACCGGGAGGTGAAGCATCGATCTCCTCTCTCGCGTCTGTGCGTCCTCCCCCCCGTCCACCCCCCCCCCCCACCACCACCGCCCCCGCCCCCTCATTTGCATACAGCGTCAGTCACAAGATGGACGCTTCCGAATGGAGACACCTCGCGGGCGCCTAAATATTTCGGTTAATTTCGCGAATGATTTGCAGCGTGTTAAATAGTGCGGGCGCCCATTTTCCAGCTCCTCAGCACCCCTACTGGGCCACGAAGGTACTGCAGGTGGGCCTGCAAAATGCCATCCCAGAAAGGTTGATATTAATGATATGGGGAAAAAAATAAATAAATAAATAAAGTGCGCAGTGAAGGCAGTTTCATCTCGTGTGAAAAATCTGGTCATGACTCATCGGCGGCCGAAAGGCGAACGTATCGATGCTACGCTGGCGCTGGCGGACGTGCTCCGGTGCCCGGGTTAATGGCGCGTGCAGCCGCGCCTGCTGCTGTGTACCCAGCATGCTTTGCAAACTGCAAAACGGATCGGCGGCTGGCAAGAGGGATGCTAAAGAGGGAAGAGGAACAGAACGATGGGTCCGCAATTCAGGAAGTGAGACGGAAGGGGGGGGGACCCGGTTCATGAGCAGTTTGGGTGTTTGGTGGGCCGCCATTTTGTGAGTTGTCGAACTGGGCCGGCGAGACAGAATGGGTTGTGAAAGCCTGCCATTCCAATCCATGCTATCCGATATCTGTAGGGCCTTGCTTCATGGGAGATCTGTTTTCTTCATGAAGCTAGAAAAAGCACTTCCCTCTTGCAGGGAATAGTGCTTGTTTTCTGCGGGATTGGTAATGATGGTGTTAGTTGAGGCGAAGAGATTTTGGATAATAAATATGAAGAGAGGAGCTGAGGACTTGGCCTGTTTCCTGCTTTCACACGTAGATTGCTTATGAGGGAGGATTGGCCGCATCTCTTCTCGGGGAAGATCTGCTTCTCTACATCTACGTCACTGCTCAAATCACTGCAGGCTTCATTTGGCAGGATGTCTTTTTTCTCCTGGCACAAAAAAAGAAAGTGGAAATACTGTTGGCATATGCTGGTAAACAGATTTTTTTTTTTTGTTTAGTTTGAATTCATGGACCCCCCCCCCCCCCCTCTGGCATTCAGTTCCCCCCCGCCCCCCCCTCCCCCCCAACCCCCCTCCTGAATCAGTGGGCTCCATTAATGCAAAATGCTCGTTATGTGCCTTTGGAAACCAGGCGCTGATCAGATGGGAGCTGTCCACCGGTCAGTGGTTCTGAATTGCTCCCTGCGGGGGGGACGGGGGGGGTGCTTTACAGTGCACACTAATGTTTGTATGTAGGGAAGTGCAGCTCTGTTGGCACTGAAGGCATGATCACCACATCACCGTGCCTCGAGGGAGCTGTCCACTGGGGCCGTGGTGCTGAAATCAGGAAAACCCGCATTCTGAGGCCACAGCCTCTTCCAGCACCGTGGGAAACAGGAAAACAGGGCCCCCGACGTTAAATTACACTCCGCCATTGACGAAATGAGATCGTTCTGCACGCACGGAATTTACCGGAATCGGCGGCAGTTCTCATTAGAGGACTGCGTGGGCAGTTAAACATTGCACTTCAATGCCCATGCTAATTAGAGATTTAAATACAATAGCGCAGACCAGGAAAGGAAAGGAAAGGCTATTGATGGGAGTTAAAAAAAAAAAAAAAAAACGTGGCTCTTCTTGCCGTTGCAGATTGAAAGGGAGGCTTCCTGTTCATTCAGTAAAGATTTTGCCATAAATGGCTGAGAGCGTGAAAATGATAAATACCTTCAGCAGTGTGGTGCATGGCCAGCCAACTCCCTCATTGCAACATCAGTGGAAATAGCGGTGGAGTGTGTAACAGACGAGGGGAACGGTTATTACGAAGCTCTCCTAAACAATTCAGCTTCAAAAGAATGAAAGTGGTGTAATAGCAACAACAGAAAAATAACATGGAGAGGTGGCGGGAGTTTGATGGCAGATTCCTGTTAGGCGGTTTTGAGGGTGTTATCCTTGTCCTGTAGGCTGTAGTTTTGATCTTCAGCTTCTGTAATAACCCCGGAAGCCACGACGGGTGTGTCAGCTCCAGGGATCGGCGCTTTGGTGACATCATCTGTTTGTATTTGGAATGGAACGGAATGAGACTTCAGTGATGTCGACCTGACAGGGGAATCTTATCGCTGCTGGCACACTCTGGTGCTGTTTGAAATGGCATCACATGAAAGTGACATTCCGATTATGGCTGAAAAGGGGACTGCTCGGTGGCTCATCCTGTTAAGGCATTGTTCTGGAGTGCGGCTGGCCACGGTGGTCTGGTATCTGTTAAGGCCCTGTTCCAGTGTATGGATGGACCCCACAGTATGGTATCTGTTAAGGCCCTGTTCCAGTGTATGGATGGGCTCCATGGTCTGGTATCAGTTAAGGCTCTGTTCCAGTGTGTGGATGAGCCCCATAGTCTGATATTTGTTAAGGCTCTGTTCCAGTGTGTGGGTGGGCCCCACGGTCTGGTATCTGTTAAGGCTCTGTTCTCATGTGTGGATGGACACCATAATGTGGTATCTGTTTAGGCTCTGTTCCAGTGTGTGGATGGGGCCCGCAGTGTGGTATCTGTTAAGGCTCTGTTTCCAGGGTATGGATGGGCCCCTTGTATCGAATCTGACCCCTGCCAGTGCTGGCCGTGGCTGGCAGCTTTGCAAGGCGACATATAATTGGCTGTGATATTGCCAGTGTTTGGCTTGTGGATCACAGGGTGCAAAAGCAAAGGAGAAGGCATAATGAAAGTATTATTCGCATTAATTGTGGTTCATTCAGGCAGAAGCTGCTCTGCTCCTGGGCCCGGCGGCCATCTTCCCCCTCAGTTCCTTAGTTTAAACCGAGGTGTGGTTTTCCGGCATCACAGTCCTCGGATGCCCCATAAAGAAAATGGAGTGGTGGCAGAAAATCCCATTACAGCCCGGGTTCACACAGGGAGCCGCCCCCCCCCCACCCCCCCACGCACATCTCTACATTTCTTTATCTGTCCAGCAGATGTGAGGATCGGATCGCTCAGAAGATGGGCTGGGAGAAATGCCGATCTCTCATTTCCACAGAGTGCAAAGTTTCTCCTGCTAAATTGGCTTTCTGCGATTGGAAGCCTGGCGAAGGTGCGGGACGATGCCGGAGAAGGGAGAGATTTCTTTTTTTTTCGCACGGTGACCCTATTTTCGCACAGACATCTCATTTCTTGTTTCAGAGCATCGACGGCTTCTTCACTTTGTCTTCGTCTTCGCTCAGGGGAAGCTTTGACACAGGGGAAAAGCGTGATCCGATATGAGTGTGATATCGCGAACGCACAGGGCACTTCTTAGAGCCTGTTTAACAGCTGCGCTGTGGGGCTGTCTTTAACCCTCTGAGGAGTAGGTTTTTTGGAATGTTTCTTTTTTCCTCCAAAATTGTAAGTTATTGTTCTGGAACTCCACTGCTTTCAGTCCCCAGTAGTGACTGTGACATCACCATTAGAATGTTCAGTTACGAACATTCTAACCACTCGTTTGCAGTCTTACACCTTGAAGGGTTTGAACAAAGACTAAAATTTCATTTTAAATGAAAGGGTTAAGACATTTTCGCTGGAAGGAGTGTGAATAACCAGAGGGCTTTTGGGCTGAATCTCTGGAGACGCTGCCCTCTTGGTACAGCGCACAGACCCTCCAGTGGAAATGGAAGAATATAATATCCCGGGAAATGCCAGGGAAATGGATCATGTAATGGCCCTTCTTTTTCAATACCCGGTTACATTAGGAGGGGGTAAGGCTGACTCGATGGGCATTTTAGCATTCGGGCTACCTCTCTAATAAGGCCTTTTGAATAGCTACTGCCAGGGCTACTTAGCGCCAATCATTTCATTTTCATTGTAGCGTGAGCATCCCTGAACGAGCTCTGAATGAGCTTTGTGACGATATTCACTGCCGCAGCCGAACGTGTCTACCTGTACAGGTGTGGCACATCTAACGAAAGCCCTGGCGGTAGCGAGATTCAGGTAATCATGACCACTTTTGGGTTTGTTTCTCCCATCGTTGATTTTTTTGTATGGAGGGAGTGCAAAGTCGTTAAACCAGTAAATTATCCGACGAAACCTCACCGCCCTGCGACCGTTAATCAGGGGCGAACGAAAGGAGGCCACGGTCGCCTCGTTTCTGAGGTGCAGAAGTCGCCGGGTGCTCACCGGGCGGTGTCCTGCTTTACTGTCCTTTACTGTTGCCTTGTGACTGAGGGACGTTTCAGCCCCGGGCTCCGCTCCGCAGATTAAACCTGCCGCTCTGCGCGGAACGGGTTCGAGCCGGTCCGGGTTTTACCCGCGGCCGGTGTCATCGATCTGCGGCGTGTCTGCCGGTGGTTTTTCCCCTCAGCGTGCTAGTTTACCTCTAATGAAACCTAGACATGGCTCGATGTGCTGCCGTTATTGTTCTGCCCTTCCCTGAGTTGACACCACTCTGGGGAAAAAAGGTTACAGAAAAAAAAAAAGAAGAAATTTAAGGCTACCGCGATTCCAGATCAGCGTGGTTGAACGTAAGAGAGGGGCGTCCAGTCTTCTCTGAAAACAAACCGGTGTGGGGCGCAGGTTTTGTTTTAGCCCCGCGCTGCGACACACGACTGCGCTCATCGGGGTCGGGATCGAAAGCCGCGGTTTTATTAACCAGTCGAATCGGGCCGTCGTGGCGTTGGGCGGAAGCGAAATCCTGCGTCCACAGCGGCCCTTTTTTTGGGACAGGATTGGACACCCCGTGACACGAACATTTCGGTTTGTGAGCCGCCCTGCTGGCCCGGGCCGCATGACGAACAGGAAGTGAGAGCGCGCGCCGCTCCGATCCTTTTATTCCCGCGCTCTGTGACCCCCCCCCCCCCCGCAGCTCGTGTTTTTAAGGACCCGTCGGGCCGCTTTCGGTCTTTCCGCAGAGCGAGGCATTGATTGGCTGCGTTCACACAAAAGCCCCCCCCCGTAAGCGCCCCGCTGGCCTGTCAACGTTCCGTCAGCATTTCCCTTTAACTTTGACTCCGGTGTTACGCTTTTCCCCTCCTAAACTCAATTTGAGTTTGTTTTCCGTGATTGCCGTACTCTGCGAAACTTTTTGTTTTTGTCTTTTTGTCAGGGTTAAAAAAAAAAATGTCTTCCTCCTTTTTGGGAGTCAACGTGGAGGACGAATGTTGATTGAATCCCAAGCCGTGGTAATTTAGCAATCAGCCAGGTAAAATAACCTTTAAATCTCCCTACATTCATTACTTTTTTCCGAAGGACTGTGGGAACACCAGCCTTGGATAATTCAATCGTGTTTTGTCAGATATTCTTTGCCGTTGAGTTACTTTTTTGTCATTGAATAGGCTACTCCATCTCCAGTGAAAGACTCGGACAGGCACCATTATTACAATGCCTGCTTCATACATACAGACTGGTGAGAAGTAAAAGGAAAAACCTGAATCAATGTGGAGTGGAGTAATATGACGTGTGCAGGTGCTTCCATACAGGTGTTCTGCATGATGCAATTAGCATCCTATCACGCTCTCCCCTGTGAGTACGCCTAGTTGACCTTGATTTTGGATCAAGATGGCAAGAGGAAAATATCTAAGTGACTTTGAAAGAGGGTTCATTATTGGGGCACGGCTGGCAGGAGCTTCAGTCACAAAGACTGCTCAACTGGCTAGTGTTTCAATAGGAACAGTGACTGAAGTGACATCTGCATTTAGATCTACGGGGAAGACAATGACAAGTAAATAGGGTCAGAAATTGTGGTCAAAAGCATACATTCGATGACCGTGACGTGATGCTCGTGCATGAGTGCGATATGTAAAAAAAACAGAAGAGCAACTCTTCCTCATGTGACTCAATCAATGCAGGATATGATCAGACTGTGTCAGCAAGAACAGTCAACAGCTACATTGAGAGGGATATCATAGTAGGGCTGCAGTGCAAAAACCCCTCATTACAAAGACCAATGAACATTTGAGAGTTCAGTGACGCAGAAACCACAGAGATGTGGAAAAAAGTGATATGGTCAGATCAGTCACCATGTTTTCAGGGGACAAGTGAATGTGTGGCATACACCAAGAGAACGGAACAGGCCGGAAAGGGATGGGTCACAAGCCGAAATGGGCCAGTTTTAATTAGGTAGATCCTCTTCTGGCTGTGCTGCTCCTGCTGTACACCGTGTACAGTTCCTGCGGCTCAACTGCACAGCCTGACATTTAGCAAAGCGACAGAAGCGGACAGGCTGGGGACAGGGCGGGGCGGGGGGGGGGGGTGAGGGGGGGACACCGGCGGCGGCGGCGGCGGCAGTAACAGGAGCCGTAGATTAGATGATGAACGAGGGATGAAAGATGTCGAGGTGCGAGCGGAACACGCCGCGGAAGAGAGAGGAGTCAGAGGAGACGCTGTGACGATAAGGGCGGGTTATCTGCGTTTGTGCCGCGGTCGCCACGGAGAGGCCCCGCCCGCTTTGTGATGACGTGTCATCGTCCCTGGACTGCCCGCATGCCAGCGTGAGCATGCGTGAGGCCGGGTCCCAGAGGAACCCGAAGCTCTTCTGGTGATTTTGGTGTTCCAAGGCCCTCAACCACCACCCCCCCCACCCCCCACCCCCAGTGGCGCAGAACAAACAGCGTACAGCCGCTGAAATTCTGCTACGAATACCAGATACTCTTTAGAGCTCAAAACTGCATTGAAGCACATCAGTAAGCTGCCATTAAGTCTTGTCCATCTCTCTCTGTATCTTTTTTTTTTCTCTCGTTCTCTGCCCGCGGTGGTTGTTTTGGTTTGTTTTTTTTCGTGTTTGTTGTTTTGTCTGCTCTCTTATTTTGAAGTACGGTCATTTCTGTGTTTGAACAATGTCCCGATAAAAGGGATTTAAAATTCTCTCTCTCTCTATCTCTCTCTCTCTCAAATTCAAATTCAAATTCAAATTCAAAATGCTTCATTAGCATGAAATACATTTGTAGATATTGTCAAAGCATACACACAGGAACAGGAATAGGAATGCAAACAGCATGAAATACGAACAGCGTTGTGGTGACGACAACAATGCAAACAACAGTGTGGTCATGGCCACAGTGAGTAGGCTACATAATAATAATAATAATATTATCTCTCTCTCCCTCCCCTCACCAGGCACTCATATACTGAGTGTATAAAACCTGAGCACATGCAATAATAAACTCTGCTGAGTGGCACGTGCAGCTACGCAGTGCCGCATATGCAAACTCATGTTTTAGAGCCGATCTGCAATGTTCCAGATGCAATAAGGCGAAATGACGGTCGGTTTCGCTGCAGGGAAACGCTTCAGAGTTGTCGCTTAAGCACAGTAAATTGTCAACAACAACAAAAAAAAAAAACCTTGGGTGGGCTTTAGCGCTCGCACGCTACGGGCAGGATGTAGCGGCAAGAGAAGCGCGCGCTGGCGTAAAGGATCTCCTCCGCCCCGCTCGTCTGTGATAGAGCGGGCGTTCCGAGGCCGTCGTCGCGGCGATGCGGAACCCCCGAGCGGTCTCTCCGCGGTGCTTTTGCGGGAGGCGGCGTGACACGGACGAACGCGGCGAACGGCCCGGCTCCCTCTCGAGTGGCGTCGTTTTAAAACCCGCGCTCCGGAAAAAAAAAACAAAAAAAACTAAACACCTGAGCCCTCGAACGGCGGCGTCCCTGGCAGAGCTGCTAACGACGCTGAAGTATCGCTGAGTGTCACGAGCCGCCGAGGACGTGAAAGCGAGACTAAACAGCCACTTTCCCCCTAGACCGCAGCTGCTTGACTTCTTGACGTCGCCACCTGTTGGTTAAAGTAGGTACTGGTGGGTCCTCCATTTCTAAGACCCGCCTCCTCCAGTTGCAGCCTTTTGTGATGTCGTTACATGTTTTTTTTTTTTTAAGAGGACCCTATTGGCTGTGTCAGTTTGACAAGCGGTGAAGGGGGCATTAGGAGGCTGGCGCACGTGACCACGCCCACTGTCGTTATTAATTCTGAGGGGGGGCCCCGTATGGGTTTGTTTATAAGGCTCATCCCCCCCTCCCCCATTGCTAATTAATTGAGCTGCTCTGTGCGTGGATCAGTGCTAATCAGGGTGCAGGGAGGCAGATGATTCATTCGGGTACAGATAAGGGTGGGGGGGGGGGTGTGCAGGGCGGGTGGGGGGAGATGGGGGTTTAGGGACTTGGGCTGTTTCAGACTTTGTAGAATATCAGGAAATTCAATTTAGGAGAGGGTGCACAGGAAATCTGATAGCAGAGATATTTGATTCTATTAATTGGTGACTGGAAGGCTGCAGGAGGGGGTGGAGAGGGAGAAGATTTTTAATTAGAGGTGAAATTTGGCGCACACGCAAACACACGCACACACACATACACCTCCACTGTGCAGAGGAGTCGTTTTCAGGCTGGCAAAATTCCTGCTCTCTCCATCCAGTCCCAGAATCGGAGTCCGTTCGCAGTACCACTGCTGCCATTTTGCTGTCATAGTCTCTTCCAAAAATAATTCTTAATTATTCTTTTGAATATTTAAAAAAAAATGATTTTTCAACATATCTCCCAACACTGAGGCAGCACCAGGAAACGTTTAGTTTGGGCGATCTGTGTCTCTTTGTCATAGATGCTCCGCCTTGTCTCTATCCAGGGGATCAGCTCGCCATCCCAGTGACTGTCCGAGCTGACCCATTTAACGAAAGCCAGGCACGGAAAGCACGGCTTCAGCAGAAACGCACACTTCCTGTTGCTCCCCAGACTTCCTGTGAACCTGCTGCCCATACATGCATGCATGCCTGCTCTCTGTGTTTTTATTACGATACGTGACGGATTACTGTTGTTCTACTGACTTTCTGCTGGGGTGGTCAGGTCAGGGGGTGGGGGTGGTATATTTTATGCATCTTCTGGTCATCCATGGGCAATTTCCAGTTGGCCTGTTTTTGCAGGATAGAAACAGCTGTTAGCTGGTATATAGAAAGTGGTTGGAAATGTTGGCTTCTTTCTGTCCCCCCGCCTCTTAGTTCTTCTAACATCTGTGCGTCGCAGTTAGCTGCAGCAGGGCATGATGGGTATGGAATCGGGCATTCAGGTGAATAATTTTGCAGGCCTGGTATGATTGACAGCTGGGACAGAGCAGTGGCGCCCTTGAGGAAGGTTCTTGACCTGAAGTGCTTCCTGTAAGGAGTTTATAATGCGTCAAATTAACATAAACTTGCTTTTATAAGCCGACTGAATTGCTCCCAAATGCACACATAAATACACACGCATATAGACACAGACACAGACACACACAAACACACACACCTGCACACATACACACACAAACACACATGCACACAAACACACAGACACACAGGGGTGCACATGCATACAATCACACGCGCACACTCACACACACTCACACACACATACACATGCACACAAACACACACACACACACACACACACACACACGCATGCACACAGTCACCACTCGCTCATGCAGGGACCCATGCGGGTCTGCGAACCTCAGGCAATGTAAGATGGATGCATTCGCCTGATCACCTGTGGGACAGCATCCGCCATCCCAGATGATTGATTTAAAGAGTCACCCTCGTGGCTGATGAAGACTTTACCATGCAGAGGCACTCTGATGTATGAGGTCCCTGTGCACACACTGTGTAGGTCCAATGCCCCCCCTCCCCCCGCCCCCCCTTACACCCCCTCATTTCAGCACCCCACTCGATCTTCAGAGCAACGAGAGATTTGAGTTGAGAGCGGTCCTTAGATTTCACTTCCAGTTACCCTTCAGCACCGCGGTCGGACTGGTCCCGTCCCGTCCCGTCCCGTCCTGTCCCGTCCCAGTTCGGTCGCGCCGAGCTGCCAGATTTGGGTCAGCGCACCGCACGTCACATTTCTGGAGATCGCAGGCGGGGACGCATTAATTCAGAGAGGGGAAGACCAATTAATCAGCAAAGCCAACAAAGGTTATCTCCTGTTGCCTTAAACCCCCCCCCCCCTGGGAATTATCCCAGATCAGGGTAAATAGCAAGGCGCAGCAGTTTGAGTTCGCCCTCTCTTAGAGCACAGACTGCACATGCTCTAGTTCACGGAGAGCATTTCTGTATCTCATATAAAATCATAATTCAGTATGCATTATGCGAACGTCATGCACTGCACAACAGCTGCCAAAGCATAACACGTGAGCAGTGACTCTCTGACGAGCAGCCGCCACTGCCTGCGGTGTGATGTACATACACAGCGCACGTGATCACCAGGCAACCGCTTCGTTGTCCTGGGAACAGGTTTGGTCGCGTAGCCGGACGACGGGTGCCTGACAGGTGATTCGCAGCCGGAGTGGGTTCCCGTCTGTCTGTTTTCAGCCAATAGCCGATCTCCCCTGCCCCCCCCCCCCCCCGGCCCGACAGCCCAGCCAACCACGAGTGGCACTCTGGCACACCGCTGCGTTTGACATCATCTGCACGCGCACTTTGACGGAGAGTGCTTGAGCGCGACTCCGGGGTTCGCCGCAGACCCTCGAGCGGTTGGCTATACGGGTCCCTGTGCGCCCCCCCCCGCCTTCACAGCGCGAAGGCGGGGTGCGTTAAATCAGCCAGCCGCCCGCGCGCCGCGCCCCTGCGTTCCCCGCTGAACCCCCCCCCCCCCCACCCCCAAACTTCAGTAGCATTCAGAGTGTGAGAGAGGTGTGGGGGTCCCGCAGTCAGCCCGTGTGCCCCCCTGAGGGAGGGGCGCCCCCCCGAGGGCGGCGTCCGTCAGCGACGTGGGGCCGCTTCGCGATTCGAGCGGTTTGTCCTCCCTCTCGTTCCACCTCGCCCCCCCACCACCTCGCCATTTTGTTCTGGCCGGCTTTCATAGCTGTGAACCACCTGCTGTTTCCCAGGCGCAGAGCAGCACGCTTCCTGTGGTTTTGACGGGGAGGAGAGGAGGGGGGGCAGAGGAGGCGGGGGGAGGGGAGGGGAGGGGAGGGGGGGGGGGCTGTGAGCTGTCAGCAGGAATCGGTGCCAGGCCTGGAGCACCAGGCCCATTCGCCCCTCCATGGGAATAGATCCTGAAATAATTGAGGTAGAAAATGTATCGGCCTTCTGGCCTCTCTCTCTCTCTCGCTCTCTCGCTGTCTTTCCTGCTCCCCTCTCTCTTTCCCTCTCTCTCACTCTTTCCTTCTGCCCTCTCTCTTTCCCTTTTTCTCTTTCTCTTTCATTCCTTCTTTCTGTCTCTCCCTCTCTCATTCTTTCTTTCCCTCTCTCCCCTCTCTCTTTCCCTCATTCCGTTTCCCTCTCTCATTCCCTCTCTCCCTCTCTCTTCCCTCCCTCCCTCCCCCCCCACACACAGGGTAGTGTTAGATCAGTGACAGACGTTGTCCTCACCAGCATTAGGGCCCCGGCTGAGGCCTGCTTTCGGTTTGAAATGAAAGGATTTCGAGGACGAGCCGGATTTCAATTCGCTTCATGCATTTTTTAATAGCTTTCTGTGTTCTAAGGGGATAGCGATGGATTCTGTATCAATTTTACTCGCATGTGGAAAAGGCATCCATAATAATTTTTTTTCACTTTAAAATTTTTTTAAAGTGACATTTTAATTATGCTCGTCTTTGTTGTTGTGTAATAGAAATCCTTTGAGGGCCACACTCTTAGGAGAGGTATGTGAACCCTCAGGCAGTGCTTTGGCTGCATTTAATTGCATGAAACTGAAAGGCCTCAGTTCGCCAATGCGGAGACACTGATATGAACTGGAGAATGTCCCTTCCCCAGACATTTAATTTGCGCGCATGTATTTAGATGTGTCTTTAGATGTGTGTATTTAAATGTGTCGTATTAAGGAGTCTATTTGCTGCTCTTCCAGCAAATGGAAGGGAGATGGACCAACATGTGGTGGCATCTAATGAAAGCCTGCATGCAAGTGACAAATGTAAAATTTGGCTTACGTATATATTGGCTAAATCAGACCTGCTGAAGATTAATTCAGTTTAGTCTAACCAACACGACATTTTTTTTGATTGATTTGGAAGCATTTCAAATACATTCAAAAACTGCAGCCGCTGGAGCTGACTTTTCACAATGCGGATTATACCACGGTCTGTGTCCGATTGTGAAAACAGTTGGCATCTTCCTGCCTCTTTGTACCTGAAGTTTTTATCGAAGTCGGATCGTAAGTGCTGCTGACGTGCGGCTGTGTTGTTCCAGTGTAAGAGGCAACTTCTCAGTGTGTTTGCACTTGATATATTCCTGAGCTTAGTCATGCAAATTACTCATCGAAATGGCTTTTTGTAAATACTATGCTAGCCATTATCTGGAGAATGCTTGACAGTTGCTCTCTCTCTATTAATAGATGACATTCAGATAGCGTGTGCAATGTAGACGTCCCACATGACCGATTCTCCCATTGGTGTATTCTCCTCGTAATGCAGACTAGACGTGGACAGGCGTCAGATCTGAAAGGTGACATCATGATGATGTCATCCATCACACTTTCTTGAATAGCCTATATCATCTAAATACCATTAAATTCAGGAATAGGGCTGTCACCTTATTGCAATGGACAGGACACATAAAAGTGGTTCAAAAATCTTCGCTTATCACCTTATCGATTAGTTCTGCCGTATTAGTTAATGAATTGCAATATTACGTGCGTCCGATTGACATTTTTAATTGCCTTAAATTGTGGTCAATGAAAATAAATCAGAACTATAAAAATTGGCACAGATTAAGTCTGCTTTGATGTCTTACAAGGCAAGAAACACGTCTCTATTAAATAGTACGTATTATTTTAAGTGTATTGTTTGACAGTGGTGTTATGAATCTCCTCCAGAGCTTCGCCATGTACACATCAATTTCCTGGCCTGCTGCTGTCAACATCACATTAAACAAAATATATCACACTGCGTCCCCCACCCCCCCATCTCCCCCCCCCCCATCTCTCCATTTCTCTCTTCCTCATTAGTGAAGCACCGCAACAACGACGCTGTTCTTTCATGTGGCTGTCCTTTCATTTCTGCTTTCTTTTTCCCCCCTCTTTCAACTCCTCTGGAGAAAGGTGTTCTCTCTCCAGCCCCCCCCACCCACCCACCCCCCGCCTGCCGCCCCTGGTCGTACGCTTCTGTTTGAGTGCTATAAAAACATGCGACTGGTGCTGTGCTCGTATTTTAAAAAGACAGGGAGGGGGGGGGAGGCAGGGTTTTCGGGACTACCCCCCTCCGGGCTCGAGCGTACGCGGTAAATTCCGGTTCCTAATTTGCTCTGTAACTTCTCCCGCGCTTAAAATACATGAGCCATTTTAAATTCACAAGAACTTTTGGGAACCCGTTTCTATAATTTAGGCCATGTTGTCAGAAGTCTCTTAAGCTCTGCAAGCTCAAGGAGAAGGTAAACCCCAGCTCTCCTCCCCGGGGGCGATGGGAAGAAGCCTGTCCCACGGACGCGTGCCTCACACGGAGCGACCGAGCAGGGCCGAAATGAGAGAAGATGGAAGGATGGAAACGAGGGGGGGGGCTGTAGAAGAGGAAAAGGAGTGAGGAAATGACAGAGGGATGAGGGAATGCATTTTTTCTGGTGATGAAGGAAAGATTTGCTCCCCTTACTCTGTTTGCAGACGTGGCACTTTGGCAAGTGACATGTCCCCGAGATTAAAAAATAACAGCGTCATCCATACATTTCGTCAGTGAGATGCAGAACCCTTGCATGGCGATAGGTTATTACAGCGTTATTTTCCAGTGTAGTGTACTGTTTCTTTCTTTTATTTTATTTTCTCATTTGCTTGTTTGTTTGTTGTTTTTTTTTTTTGGATTAAACCTTTTTTTTTTTTTGCGACGCCAGTGATACACTCGACAATTTGGGTAAATCTAAAAGAGCTTATATTTTTGAATTTAGTTTTGTTTTCTCCTTATTTGGAAATGAGGTTTTAAATGGGTGAGTCGAATCCCCCGGCACCCGAGGCCAGTGCTGTACAAGCTGGAATCGTTTTTACTGAGACCGATCGCACTGAACACTGAATCGCTCGCCCCCAGCAAACTCCGCCGCGGAGTCGTAAGAACTTGGCTGGTAGCTGCGGTGTAAATGACCCGGGTATCTGCGCCGCGTTAGATTCTCCTCGCTCTCATCTTAGGGCCCCCGAGCCAGGAGAACGCTGGCAATCCTCTCACAGTCAAATCAGCCTCAATCACGATCCGGTTTCATTTCTTTACCGAAGAGAGAGAAGCCAGGCTTCCGCACCAGCTCGCTATGCACTACACAGAGGTCGGTTAAGCACCCTGGGGGGGAATTTTTTGGGACACACACGTAGTCAACTGGTGACCCTTGACCCTCCCCCCATCTCTCTCTCTTTCCATTTCTTCCTCTCTTTTTGTCTTCCTTGCTTTGTTTTCCTTTTATGATTATGCCCTGTGTTTTTTTTTTCCTTCTTGCATTTCATGCATTGGTAAAATACCGCAAAGTGGAAACATCTGTTTATTTAACGGCAGTTTGTGATGTCACACTTGCTGCCATTCAGCAGTTTTCAGGTTGTCATGGCGTTTTCCGGCCACGCCCCCTCCCCCATCTCCTCCAGTCCTCATCCTTTTTATCCATTTCCAATATTTACAAATCAACCAATCAGCTAATCGATTAATGTGGCACTCAACCAATGGCGTTCCACAGACCCCCCCCCCCCCCCCCCCCCCCGACTACAGTGCACAGAGATGGTGTGAGTTGTACTGTAACACTGTAGTACTGTAATTTGCGGTGGACTGAAAAAGAACAGCAGTGCTACTTGCCAACAGATGGGAGACCACCAGGAGTTAGCAGAAGCAAATGAGGTGTTTTCACTCCATCCTGACAAACCGATTGTGACAGTTATGTATAGCAAGGAAACGTTTATACGGTTTGCTCCACAGGAGAGTTGAAATGAAATGGAGGAGAATAAGAAAAGAAATCGTATAAACACGGAGGATCGGTCTGGGGAAAGTCTACGTTTGCCTTCAGTCAGTGATCGATACGCGTTATTATTGGCCCCCAGGTGCGTAGGTTTCAAATAATAACATCAGCCGGGAAGCAGCAAAGCAGCGCTCTGATAGGGCAGTGCCCCACAACCGAGACTGCCAGAGCAGAAACTGGCTCTAACCGGAACCTGGAGCTGAACCGAAAAGCGAATAACAAACATGTCAGTCACGGGGGTGTTACCCTCACCATGAGGACACCGCACGCACCTGTCCCGTTCGTATCAGTTAGCGCTGATGTCATAATTGCTTAATAGGGCGTAATGTGACAGAACCTTGACAACCGTTAGCCACCGCGGATGGCCGTTCGGACTGTGGTAATTGATGGTTACCAATCCTATATTACTACTGTTAAACATCAGTGGGCAATCTACAGCAGTGTATCAGCCAACTAGGTATAGGAAATCATCACTGGAATACCTTGTATGTAACTTGTATGGACTAGTGGCTTAAGGTATCATTCATAAATCCAAACATCAGTATGTCATGCAATCAGTGGAGTATGCCTTTACAAGAATGTTCCGGAGAATGTGTCGAAACTTTTCCCCGCCGTTCCCCGATGGGAGTTACGTGCCGGCTTAAGAGCGAATTCTCACTTTCTTCCTTTTCCCCGAATCCGTTTCAGTTCAGCGCCGGGCCGGCTCAGCGGTAGCTCCTTATCCGCGGACGCGCGGCGGTGCCGTCGGACACGAACGCGTCGGGGCTCGGAATCGATCCGTCCGTTCGTCTGCGCGAGATAACGTTCCGAAATGGGATTTTGTTTTTTTGTTTTTTGGGATTATCTGCATTGGCTAGCGGGCGGGCGGGTGGGCGTCGTCGGCGTTTCTTATTGGTTCCCTTTCCCGCGGCGTCTCCTCCCGTCAGAGGCAGCGGAATCGGGTCACAGGATTGCAGCCTGAGTTGCGCTGTCCTCTGCTTTGTAGTTTACCGGGACGACTAGATATCGTCCGGTAGCGCCAGGCGCTATTTTTTTTTTTATTGGAATACTCTGCGGCGTTCGTATTTCGTCGCTTCCAGATGCGATTTCCTGAGGTCACGCCGGAGGCCGTGTGCCGTGGCGTCTGTGTCGGCCATTTTGGGGATCGGCTGTAAGCGGATTGGCTGCCGTCGGATTTAGGTGCTTGCGAGCTTGACGGCGATGGGGAAATAGGAGTGCACTGCGCGGTCAGTACTAATGCTGCCGTGTGGAACTAGCGTCATCTTCCCAAAACGTTAACTTGTGTTGCACCACTGGCAATGTGCAGCCCCAGATTATTGCACGGAGGTACAATTCACCTCCCGCTCTCTCTCGTACCAAAAGCAATGTGCAGCTCCAGGTTGATGTATGGAGGTATGATTGATCTTTCACTCTCACTCTGCCTGTCTGTCTGTCTCTCTCTCTCTCTCTCTCTCTCTTTCTCTCTCCTCCTTTCTCTCTCATATCCCTTGACCTTTTCACACTTGTTCTCTCTTTCACTTTTCCTACCTTCCCTTTGCCTTGACCTTCTCCCCCCCCCCTTTCGTCTCCTCCACCCCCCCACCCGCATCCCCGACATGTGACGTGTGCTGGGTGCCTCTTAATCAGCGCTCCTTCAGGAGATGGTGCATTAAGTTGCCATCTGTTGGAGCCCAGCTACAGGTATTTAATCTTGTCGGGACGATTGCTCTCGTTAGACAGTCAGTCCGGCGTGCGCGTCTGCGTCGTCAGAGGATGATGCGGGCGGGTAGCCAAGCGTTCCGCCTTAATGGCGGTGCACCGTGAGCGAGCGAATGTCAGGGTGAGGGAGATTATGTGCGTTTTCCATTGATATTCCTTTAGTGGAGCTGCTCAGTGGCCAACAATAGAGGATTGTGGTTGTACTGGGCAGCTCCCAGGTGTGAACGTGTATGAGTGTGAAGAAAGGCGTTCCTGCAAATGAGCATCCGTGCTCAGCGAACCTATCCTGGGCAAATAAAGGTAAAATAAAAAAATTTAAAAATGTCTTTACCCTGTTTTCATTTACCAGTCACTGGAAGCCATGCCGTGTCTGTAGGACAGGCAAAGCCCTATTATAACCCTGTAGAGCCCCTTGTTCCCTTTTTTTCCCGCCTCATCTGCCCAGTTAAAACTGAGCCAGTGCACCTGCTTGTGCTTGTTTAACGTGATGTTGTTCTGCTGTGACCCGACGGCATTGTAAACGAGGGATCTCTCCGTCAGTGAAATCTCCGAGATTTCAATAAAGGCTGAATGAATAAAAATGAATGGAAAATCTGCTGTATATTTTTTAAAACGTAGTTTCTTCAGACAACCCCCCCGCCCCCCCTTCCCCGCGGCCCCCCGCGGCTCCCCGCCTCCCAGGAAAATTTCTACCTTTTATTAAATGTAAAAACTTTCTTTAAAAGAGAGTTTCTCCATACCGCGGGCACTGTGCCACCATAACGGCGCCTGGCTTTCGATTGGCTGGGTGGAGCGGCGCAATTAAGGAACGGCAGTTAGCGGAGAGTCAGGAAGATGGCCAAAACTCGAGGGATCGCCCCGTTTTTCTCCCAAATTAGTTTCCGGCAGAAAGGCGTCGGCTGGTTCCCCCCTCCTGAATACGAGCGGCGAAAACGAGCCCGGTGCGGTCTGCGCCGCCCCCCCCCCCTCCCCCCCCCTCAGCCGAAGAGCAGATGTGTCGTTGCCTGGCTCTGTGTCAAACCCAAAATGAGAGAGATGACACCCGCAGGCTGTTCGGCTCCTCCGGGCTCGCGTCTCTCCGCGGGGGGAACGTGTTTCTTTTCCCGACGCTCGTGCTTATCCTTGTTCAAAAAAAAATCAGTGTCGGTACTTCAGACGTTTATGGACCTAAATGGCAGGTGTTTTTTGTTGTCCTGACGACAGGTTGTTAGGACAGGACGCAAACCTCATTGAGCAGCCCGGTGTGCAGGCCCTCCCCTATTTTGGCTGAGAATGGTATGATCCACGTTGGCACAGGATTGGCAGTTTCT
>NC_057935.1:6178775-6338775 GCF_018555375.3 Anguilla rostrata | reverse complement strand
TATATATGGGATTAGTAATTATTCATTTTTTCCCTGCTTTGTCTCAGATTCAGGAGCCCAAACTGAAGAAAACCCTGTAAGTCTGGATCTGCCATTTGCATGTAATATTGTATTATGTCATATATAATCTCCCATAAGCCATAGATCATATACCGTTTCCCTAATTCACCCCGTTTGTGTGATTGTGTGTGTTTATGGGTGCACCTTTGTTTGTGTGTGTGCATACGCATGCATGCGTTCGTTTGTCTGCACATGCTTTTGTTTGCATATCTGCATGCACGCGTACGTGCATGTCTTTGCGTTCATTTCTGCGTGCACATTTTTTATTTTATTTGCATTCCTGCATGTGTTTTTGTGCATTTGTGTGTGCACATGCTTTGGTTTATGCACGTGTGTGTATGTGCGTGTGTATGTGCGTGTGTATGTGTGTGTGTGTGTGTGTGTGTGTGTGTGTGTGTGTGTGTGTGCGTGTGTGTGTGCGTGTGTGCGTGTGATGTGCTGTGTGTGTGTGTGTGTATGTTGGATGCAGTGTGTGCTGTGTGCGTGTGTGTGTGTGTGGTGTATGTGTGTTGTGTGTGTGTGTGTGTGTGTGTGCTGGGTTTTGGTGTGTGCAGTGTTGCATGTGTGTGTGTGTGTGTGCGTGTGTGTGTGTGTGTGTGTGTGTGTGTATTTTATATTTGTGTGTGTGTGTGTGCGTGTGTGTGTGTGCGTGTGTGTGTGTGTGTGTGGTGCGTGGGTGGTGCGTGGTGTGTGTGTGTGTGTGGTGTGTGTGTGTGTGTGTGTGTGCGTGTGTGTGTGTGTGTGCGTGTGTGTGCGTGTGTATGCATGCCTGCGTGTGTTGCAGGACATCAGCACGGTGTACCAGATCTTCGCGGACGAGGTGCTGGGCTCGGGACAGTTCGGCGTCGTGTACGGAGGTATGCTGTGAGTCACTCTCTCCGAAGACGAGGGGGCAAACTCTCCGTTTCCTCCCTTTGTTCAGACCTGTGACTCAGAACACTCCAGACGTGTGCGGCGAGTTTGTATCCATCTGTCGTGTGGAAGGTCTGTAGGCCGTATGAGTGAGAGCCTCAGTCTGAGATTGCTCAGTGACCCTAAACGCTCTGTGGTGCGATGACAAAGTGCACAAGGTAGATGCGTTTTGAATCTGATGTTCTTTGGAGTAACGGCACACTAATGGCAGCTGTGTGTGTGTGTGTGTGTGTGTGTGTGCCCGTGTGTTTGTCTGTCTGTCTGTGTGTGTGTGTGTGTGTGTGTGTTGTGGTCCAGGCACACACCGGCAGTCTGGCCGTACCGTAGCGGTCAAAGTCATCGACAAAACCCGCTTCCCCACCAAGCAGGAGCGGCAGCTGAGAAACGAGGTGGCCATACTGCAGGTGCGACTTCCTGTTCCTGCAAACACCTGTCTGTCTGCCCTCTAAAGCCATGTTTGAACGTGTGCCCTGCAGAACACAGTAATGTACACATTCTTAAACATTAAACATTAAACATTGCTTAGCGGCTTCTTTACAACGTAGCGAGTGAGGAGGCCAGGCCCTCTGTATCCCACACACCATCAGTGTTTCACAGACGTTCACTGCTTTGTGATGCGTAGTGCGTGAGCACTAAGCTGACGCAGCTTGTGAACTGGATTTTACGTGGGTCTGTAAAATGTGACGCTGCCTTCCACTGTTAGTCTCAAACCGTAACCGCGAGTTTGTGTGTGTGTGTCTGCGTAGAACCTCTCTCACCCGGGCGTGGTTCTGCTGGAGGGCATGTTCGAGACCCCGGGTCACGTGTTCGTCGTCATGGAGAAGCTCCACGGCGACATGCTGGAGATGATCATGTCCAATGAGAACGGACGGCTGCCGGAACGCAACACCCGCTTCCTGGTCAACGCCCGTATGCGCCAGCCGCCTCTCCTGCTCACCGTGCTGCAATACTGCCTCCTGTCTGCCTGTCTGCAATACTGCCTGCCTGTCTGCCTGCCTGCAACACTGCCTGCCTGTCTGCCTGCCTGCAACACTGCCTGCCTGTCTGCCTGCCTGCAATACTGCCTGCCTGTCTGCCTGTCTGCAATACTGCCTGCCTGTCTGCCTGCCTGCAATACTGCCTGCCTGTCTGCCTGCCTGCAATACTGCCTGCCTGTCTGCCTGCCTGCCTGCAATACTGCCTGCCGGTCTGCCTGCCTCAAAGGGGTCTTTGGGTTTCTGACGGGATACCAAGTCAGACCATAGTTACACCCGCTTCCTGGTCACGCAGGCAAGCCCTCCTCCGTACTGTCTGCAACACTGCCTACCTGTCTGCCTGCCTGCAATACTGCCTGCCTGTCTGCCTGCCTCAAAGGGGTCTTTGGGTTTTCTGACAGGATACCAAGTCAGACCATAGTTCCACTCCAGAGACTTACGGAAACTACTCGTGTTTCTCTCAGTGTTTTAATAAAGGGGCATCAGAGGTCTGCCTCACTCTATTTCTCTCTCTCTCTCTCTCTCTCTCTCTTTCTCTTTCTCTCTTTCATTAATATTAATAAATATGTCTGGCCAGGAATGCATTTTGACCACAAATGACTTGCGGCCACACGTATCAGTAGCATAGTTATTAGCATATATTCATATTTATAAATGCCCCCCCCCCTCTTCATCTGACTGGTCCATGTCTTGTAATTCTTAGCCTGTAGGTATTCTTATGAATATCCAAGTTGATGAAAGTGACAGTGTTATGCTAATTACCTGAGATGCCTCACTGTATGCAAGTTAACTGAGGTAATAAGGATCTGATAAACAAATTAGCAATATAATGTCTAGGACTGGGGCCTGTATCACAAAGCAGGATTACTGAGTTCGCTGGATAACTGCGCTGAGTAAAACTCAGAACAGCTGGTTTTTAACTGCAGTCCATGTTCCACATTTGGGAGAGTTCCGGGTTTTACTCAGCGCAGTTATCCATCTAACTCAGGTAATCCTGCTTTGTGATACAGGCCTCTGTTCTGGCTGTGGGAGTGTTTTGTATAGTATGTTCGGGATTACCAATCTTTCGCATGGTGCATCGTGAAATTGTCTCTCGGATTCATGTCTTCTCCTCAAGTAAAAAAATTAATAAACCCGCATAAATAACTTAAGACCGGAGAGAATTAAGAGGAGGTTATGTCCTTTATTTAGGGCGGCTGAAATGCAAAGAAATTCCCCCTACTTTTCTCGATGGTGTTTGTTTTTAAGATGCACTCTAACTCCAGTGCTTCCTGTGTGGTGATGACAGGCACTCCTCAGTAATGGCTGTGTGGGAGATGCTCCTCACTGTCGACCTGATTCCCCTTTATCCTTCAGATCCTGGAGGCCCTGCGGTACCTCCACCTGAAACACATCGCCCACTGCGACCTGAAGCCAGAAAACGTGCTGCTTGCCTCACCTGACCCCTTCCCACAGGTGTGTGTGTGTGTGTGTGTGTGTGTGTGTGTGAGAGTGTGTGAGTGTGAGTGTGAGTGTGAGTGTGTGTGTGCGTGTGAGAGTGTGAGTGTGCGTGAGTGTGCGTGAGTGTGAGTGTGTGTAAGTCTACTCATACTGGTGAATATTGAGAAATACAATATGGCAGCTACACTACATGACCTGTCCTTGTGCGTAGACGTGAGGGTCCAGTCAAGGTTTGCGAGCTCTTGCTTAAACCCTCCTGATTTTAAATGCATTCTCACTCTTCTCTTCCTTCCCTCTTCCCTCGTTCCTCCTCCTCCTCCCGTCTTCCCCCTCTCTCTCTCTCTCCAAGGTGAAGCTGTGCGACTTCGGCTTCGCCCGGATCATCGGCGAGAAGTCGTTCCGGCGCTCGGTGGTGGGCACGCCGGCGTACCTGGCGCCCGAGGTCATCAGCAGCCACGGCTACAACCGCTCGCTGGACATGTGGGCGGTGGGCGTAGTCCTGTACGTCAGCCTGAGCGGCACCTTCCCCTTCAACGAGGAGGAGGACATCTCCCAGCAGATCACCAACGCATCCTTCATGTACCCCCGTCAGACCTGGGCCCACATCTCCCTGCAAGGTGAGACGCACCTGGGGATAGGTGGCGTAACACCCTGTACCCTGCTTGCGGCTAACTGCTGAAGCTTAGCTACTATACCACCCAGTACCCTTCTCATGGCTAACTGCTGAAGCTAAGCTGCTATACCATCCTGTACCCTTCTCATGGCTAACTGCTGAAGCTAAGCAGCTGTACCCCCCTGTACCCGTCTCATGGCTAAATGCTGAAGCTATGCAGCCATACCACCCTGTACCCTTCTCATGGCGAACTGCTGAAGCTAAGCTGCCATAACACCCTGTATGCTTATGGAGCTAAGCAAGTGTGGGCTGGGTTAATACTTGGATAGAAGACCTCTTGGGAAAATAAGTTGCTGCTGGAAGTGGCATGGTGGGCCACCAGGGGGTGCTCTTATTGATATTGCTGTTGTACAAATGAATTTAGTTTTTTTGTGTCAGAGAGAAGGCCCCACACGTTGGTCTCTTCTGAATGCAGCATTGGGTAAATGAAGGTAATGGTGACTCTTTGTCAGTGCAAGTATAGCAAGTATGAGCCTGCTTTCTGATGGACTTCCCCTTTTCACTGTTGGGCTGGAACCAGGCTAACACGAGCATTAGCTGCCCTACTGACCGCAGGTAGATCAGGTCCCAGCGTCTCTCTCTTCCTCCCTTCCAGCCGTCAGCCTCATCAGTAACCTGCTGCAGGTGTCCGTCAGACGTAGGTTCAGCGTGGGAAAGGCCTTGGGACACCCCTGGCTCCAGGTGACCCCCCCCCCCGCCTCACCACTCTTTTCTTCCCTTCTTCCCCCCCCACCCTGTAACCTCACCTTTCATTTGGGGTTTTCCAAACTGAGTCTGCCCCTAAGGGCAGTCCAGCCAGGTGATGATTTGACATCATTTCCCATGGGCCATTGGGTATCACAGGATTCGCTTCTGCCCTAAATGAGTGCGAGGTGGTTTTTGTGAACCACTTAAAAAAAGTTTGAGCTGCACCTGGAGCTGCAGCGGGACTGAGCCAATCAGATGGCCTGACTGAGGTAAATTCACAGGGCCACTGACGGCTCGTTGTGGTTTAACGAACCTCACTGGCCCGTTACTAACGACGACCAAACCTCGGTGAGCAAGGCTTCTTAAACCGCAGTGTCATCAGCTGTAGGGTGGAGCTGCGAGTTACTGACTTATGAGAACCAATCAGATCAATTGCCCGGTTCAAATCATCGAGCCACTTCTGCTTGAACCGCCAATACTGGAGCAGGCTGCTAAACTGCTTGAGTGAGTGGAGCTGCGATACTGCTTTCCAGCGGGTCTCGTTCTCATCGACCCTGCCCAAGACAGGCCGCCGGTGGCCTCCGCCCCCCCCCCCGCAGGACTTTCAGCTGTGGTGCGACCTGAGGGAGTTCGAGCTGCGGATGGGTCGCTGCTACCTCACCCACGAGGGCGACGAGGAGCGCTGGAGGCGGCACGCCCAGGAGCGCGGCCTCCGCTTCCCCGCGCACCTGTCCTGGGGTCCCTCCGGCCAGTGACCGCGGGGTCAGGGGTCAAACAGAGACGTCTGCGGGGGAGGAGGTGGAGCTCTTTAGCCCAAACGGGGGGAGAGGGAGACCGCACAGATGGGTGTGCTCGGTGGATGCTGGTGGGAGATGAAAATTGCACTGTTCCTGGGTCAGTTTTCTGATTGTTAGGTAAAGAACTCCTGTAATTTTGTTAAATATCCAATTAAAATATTTTACACAATCACCTTATGAATATTCAGTTTGTTGAACGAATATCTGATGAGAGACTCACGACAAAAGTGTTTCACAGTTTCTGTAAAGATGTGGCTTTTGGTGACTTCCTGAAAATCCACGGTAAGTCCCCTCATTGTTAAAACTCACCTCTGCAGCTTGTACCGGCACTCATGTTTGACTGATGTCTTTTGCACTGGTGCTTGTTACACTAACATCGAGTGTGTCGTTCAAGGTGTGGAAATTCAAAAAAATGCACACACTACGAAGACTACGTTTTAGCCTGTTCTCTCTCTTTCTTTCTCAGATGTTATTTCTGAACATCTGCATGCACTCATGTGGCTTGAGTACTGGGGATTGTCTTCCTTTTCACTGTGCGTCCAAATAGTATTCATCTGTTCCTGCATGGCACTTTTAGTGGTCTTTTTTTAAGTCTCCTATTTTAACCCTTTGCGGTGTAAGTTCTCTGTGAGTGACTTTCCCATCAGGATTGGAATGTTCTCAACTGAACATTCTAATCATTATAATCCCGATGGAACAATCACTACTGGTAATTGACCCCCCAGCTATCGGCCTGTGAAGCCACCGTGTCCACCCCCCCCCCCCCCCCTAAAGCCACCTTCGTCACTGCAGGGTGCTTAGTTACCATGATGCGGTTGTAGCGTCATACACTTCCAGGTGAGAAAATAAAGAGACACACACACACGCTTATACATTTGAATCCATTTTCCCTTTTTTTAATCAGAATTGTCACTCTTTCTGAACCGACGGTGTGGAAGTGATTCACAGGCATGATTCTTAGGGGTGGGTGTGCAGGGGGTGGGGGTAGGGGTGGGTATGGGGGGGGGGGGGTTTGTGGGGGTAGTGTAGTGTATTTTTGGAGAAAATGACCAGGGGAAGTAGCAAAGGGGGGGAGGTGGAGAAGTGGATAAAGTGAAAGGTTAACAGATGAACAGAAAGAGGCTCTGGCTGCCCTGAAGTCCACTGATTGACATAACGCTGGGGAAATTAAACTAACCGCTGACCTGTTCTCACCTCTCTCACCCGAACGATCGATCAGAATGAAACAACCCTGGTCTTTAGTCCCCCACTCACTTGCTGGGAGGAGTAGCTGTGTGTTCCTGGGATTTCCACCCAATCAAGTCCTCTCTCTCTCTCTCTCTTCCTGCTGAACTCCCTCTCTCCCACTTCAACCCCTTTCTCATTTTCTCTCTCGCTCTCTCTCTCTCTCTCCCTCTCTCTCCAACGTGCGGAGCACCTCTGTTTAAGTAAACGGGACTGTTCCTCCACCCTTTTTTTGTCGACAGGGCCATCTTTAAGGGACGGGTGAGAGGTTCATGCTACTGAGAGTCTACCTGTCGAGAGGGCGGAGGGGGGCAGGGCGGGGAGGGGGTAGGAGTTTGTCTCTCGGTGTCAGTTCTGTAGGGTGCCATGTTCTGCCCATGTTCTAAACCTGTTTTCCCACCAATACGTTTTCAGTCAAGTAACTTGCCAAAACCATGAGGTGCTACCCCCACATTTACACCTATATAACCCCCCCTCCCCCAATTCTGTGCTGTATTATTGCGGTTGGGGCGATGGGGGGGGGGGGGGGGTGTCCAGATAAAGCCTGAAATTCCTCATTCTACTTGTGCTCCTCTATCCATTCCTAGTGTTATTTACTGTTAAATGTTTTGGTGTGAAATCGGCGGCTCCTCCCGGAAAGTCCGGGACGGGGACCTCCCGCTGTCCTCTTCCTCCCCTTCTCAGGACACCCACCCAACTTCTACGTTGACGTTTTTTGGGTCCGAAGCTGACCCACAGTCAATTTTCAAAAACATACAAAAAAAACACATCGTCGCCATATACGCAGAGCCAGGACCTGATGTGGAGAGAGGATCTCCGCCATTAAGCCGTCGCCTGGCACAACGTTGTAGAACGTTCTCAGAACACTTCTGTAACGTTGTGGGGGGTTCTGAGAAGGCAGCGTACCAGGTCGGTGCTGGGGTTTAGCTAACGATCGGGGATCTACACGGAGGGCCTGAGAAGCAATGAGACCTTAGACACGCGTAACAGTGCACTGTGACATCATCGTATGTGTTCGGGATGGGGGTGGGGCGGGGTGGACTTGCGGAGAAATTGCACATGGACAGGATTTCTACAACGAACACAGCATGCGTCTGCAAAAATAGTCACCACCCTCATCATAATCATCACTATCATCATCATCATCAGCATCATCATCCAACTTTATTCAAAAGGACAATTAGTCTTGTTTTCTTTCTCCACAAACACATTACTTTAAAAGGCGGAGAGGGAGAGGGAGGAGGGGGGTGGGAGTTTGCTCAGAACCACCACAGGAAAGAACACAGCTAACTTAACTGAACCTAACTTTTGGATTAAGTAAATTCACTACAGGTTGTATTCAGATCTCAGTTTCTTTCCATCTCTCAGACATGGAGCAGAATGGCTGAACAAAATAAATAAATAAACGCAGGTCCTTGTGACACACCCATTTTTTTGCTTGTGCTGTAACTGGTGGATGTGTACACATGTGACCAGAGAGCATATCTGATGTAAGACTGTGGGGGGGTGGGGCCAGAATATCTGAGCAAATTCCGCCCCCCCTCCTTCCCCCTTCCCCCCACACCCTTGCAATCTGTGGGCAGTGCGTTGGATGTGGGGGTTGGAGGCAGGCTTGCGGGTGGGGGCAGGAGCACGAAGGGGAGGGGGGGAAAGGGTGGGTGGGGAGAGGGGAGGCTTTACAAGTCGCTCTCTCCGTAGAGGGCGCTGGAGAAGGAGACGTAGTCCAGGGCGCCGGTGGGGATGTCGGTTCCCACGTACTTGGTCATGCGGCTGATGCAGTACTCTGCCTGCTCTGGGGGCAGCTCCCTGCGCAGCTCCTCCACTGTGATGTAGGCCTGAGGGGAGGAAACGGAGAAGAGTCCTGTTAATACAGTGGTTATAACACAGGAGGGGATTAGAGGAGAATACTGTTATACAGGGATTATTACACAGGAGGGGATCAAAGGAGAATACTGTTATATAGCTGTTATTACACAGGAGGGGATTAGAGGAGAATACTGTTATACAGGGATTATTACACAGGAGGGGATCAAAGGAGAATACTGTTATATAGCAGTTGTAACACAGGAGGGGATTAGAGGAGAATATTGTTATACAGCGGTTATTACACAGGAGGGGATTAGAGGAGAATACTGTTATATAGCAGTTATTACACAGGAGGGGATTAGAGGAGAATACTGTTACACAGGGATTATTACACAGGAGGGGATCAAAGGAGAATACTGTTATACAGCGGTTATTACACAGGAGGGAATCAGAGGAGAGTACTGTTATATAGTGGTTATAACACAGGAGGGGAACAGAGGAGAACACTTTGAAAGCGTGTGTATGTAGTTTGTCTGTGAGAAAGACGAAAGAAAGAGCGACAGAGAGAGAGAGAGAGCGAGAGAGAAAGAGAGAGAGAGAGCGCTCGCCTTGTCTGAGGCCAGGATCTTGAAGGAGGCCATGACTTGCTCAGCGGTGTCGGTCTCCGCGGTCTCGCGGGTCATGAAGTCGATGAAGGCCTGGAACGTGACCACGCCCGTGTTGTTGGGGTCCACCAGGGTCATGATGCGGGCGAACTCCACCTCGCCCTGGGAAGGAGATGAATGTGAGGTGGGAGTGGTCAGAGTGGTAGCGGTCGCCGTGGAAACGGCGCGGTCGCCCTGGAAACGGCGCATGCGAGTGTGACACTGCGCGCGCGGCACTCACCAGATCGTAGCCCATGGAGATCAGGCAAGCGCGGAAGTCGTCTGGGTCCATCATGCCGTTCCTCTTCTGCGAGGGGGTGGGGGGAGGGGAATGAGAAACATATTCACAAATCCTGTCCTTAACCGACCCACACATTTTAACAGGATTTAACTGATAGATCTCTATTAATGTAATTAAATTGTATGTATCATAATCAACATATATATACGAATATCTTGACAACTTTTTAGTTTAGCAAACTCCACGCAGAGAGGAGTCCAGCCGATCAGGACTCAAACCCGGAACCTCCTTCCTGCGAGGCAGCAGTGCTAACCACTGCACCTCCTCTGTGACCCGCTCACCCTATCGAAGTGGTTGAAGGAGGCCCTGAACTCGTTGAGCTGCTCCTGGCTGATGCCCTTGGCATCTCTGGTCAGGATCTGGTTCTCCACTTCATTGATGGTGCGGGCGATGGTGGTGAGAAGCTGCTCCCAGCCCACGCGGATGTGCTGCGAGGAGAGAGGGAGAGAGAGCATGAGAGCGAGTGAGAGAGAGAGAGAGAGAGAGCATGAGAGAGAGACAGAGAGAGGGTGAGAGAGCATGAGAGAAAGAGGGGAGAGAGGGAGGGAGGGAGCATATGAGAGAGGGAGAGAGAACGAGCATGAGAGAGAGATGGAGCATAAGAGAGAGCTGCTTTTTGACACTGGGTAAGGTAAAAAAAAAAATATATATATATAGTTGGAATTATGATAACACATCCAATATGTTTCCCTTACCTCCATGGTGTAGTTGGTGTGTTTGTTGTCGAAGATGAGAGCCTCCTGGATAAGCTGGTGGTCTCCCTCAAGCTTGTCGATGTTGGACTTGTAGTTAATGATGTTCTGCTCGTACTGCTTCAGGTTGTTCATCTGATCCTCCAGAGAGCCGGTGATGTCCACTGAGACGTGACCGATCTCCTGCGGACGGACGGACGGACGGACAGGAGGTAGGAAGAGGTAAGAGTAAGGGATGTTGGGAAAGAGAAAGGGTCAAGGGAAGGAGGGAAAAAGAGGACGAGGGAGAGATTGAGGCAGGAAAATATGGGGATGGAGGGAGAGTAAAAATTAGGAAGGATTTGTCATTGAAACGGTTTCATGGCTGAATGCTTTGGTCCTGTTAATACTAGGCTTATATTTCTAAATCAAATGTCCAGAAATATGTCCAAAAATAATTTCCCTTCATTAGTGATTATACCTTTTCATGACTGTAATTATATTCATATATTCACAGACTTTAATCTAAAAGAATTACGGAGGAGAATCACATTTATTTAAGAGAGAAAAGCATCCCTCTTCTGATGAGGAACACCGTTTTTACGGTCAAGGCTGCCGTACACACTGGCCAGCGCTGAACATCGTACAGACAGAATCAACGCCGTCGGGACAGGGCGCATCTCTCAAGCGTACGGCGGCAGTGTAGTATAATGGCTAAGGAGTTGGTCTTGTAACCTAAAGGTCACAGGTTCGATTCCCTGGTAGGACACTGCCGTTGTACCCTTGAACGAGGTACTTAACCTGCATTGCTCCAGTATATGTCCAGCTGTATTACAATGTAAGTCGCTCTGGATAAGAGCGTCTGCTAAATGCCTGTAATGTAATGTAATGTAATGTAATGCGTACCTCCATCTTAGTCTGGATCCAGGGTCCGATGACGTTGGCCTGGGCGGCAAACTGGCGCCTCAGCCTCTCGTTGGCCTGCTGCCTGGCCACCTCCTCCTGCAGCATCTGGTCTCTGAGGGGAACCAGGTGCTTCACCTGTGCAGACACAAGGACACCTGAGTCACCTGAGTCACCCAGCTCGCCACGGATTGGGTGGATGTTCATAATGAATCAAATATCATTTAGTTCCTTCGTTTTGTCTTTTACTGTGTGAGGTACCTTGGGCTGCATTGTTAAAAAAAAAAAAAAAAGGTGTCAAATGAATAATGTTAATAAATAAAAACATTTCAGCATAGCATATTCCAGCTTGCCATTTATGCAGTTATGCAATTTATCTGCACCTGTGATAATAGAGCTCTTGTTCTCTTGTGAATTTCATCTTTCATTTGCCATTTTAGCTTTTTAAACCTCTCTAGATGAGAGCACTTGCAAAATAAACAATTTTAGACGCCATTTCTTAGCGGTTGATCTCTCATCCCACTTAATGGCTGTTGAACATCACAGATTACAGATACTGTGTCTGTAGTGCCTCTTTTGCTACGACACCCACAGGATGGATGGCACTCCATCAGGTCGTTCTGCCTACAAAATGGAGCAAAGCATCCAAATGGAAAGATGGCATCCCAATCGGTTAAAATTTAAATTGCCAGTGCCTGTGTTCCTAAATTCTGGCGGGAAAAGTCCTGGCAAATGGAGACATGCCAGCACCCGTCGTGTGAAGATTTCATTTAAATATTCATGTCAGTTGGTTCAATGCTGTTGTTTGTTCATTTGAAAAGATTTGCATGAAGTAGTAGAATACAGTGCTGGCACAAATTATGTGAACACTGTGCTTTAGTAGAGTGTTTGGTACACTGAGTACTAAACACTCTACTAAGTATCTGAGTACTTCCTTCTGTTATTGTTTCTTGGTGCCATTTTTGTCTGTAAAAAAAATGTGTATATTTCAAAAGGTGCAATGAACATCATAGACAGAGACGGAGGGAAACTGCAGACTACACTGGGCGCTCGGCATGGCTTAGCCTGGCTCAGCCTGGCTCGGATTGGATCGGCTCGGATCGGCTCTGCCGCGCTCACCGCATCCCACTTGTTGCTGATGTCCTGGGGGGAGAGGTTGGTGTAGGGGTTGATCCCGGACAGCTTGATGCCGTAGGTCTGGGCGATCTTGGTGATCTCGTTCTGGATGCCCATGGTGGCCATGCGCTCCTTGTCCGCCTCGGGCAGGGTGGCCTTGAACTGGTCGTGGGCTGTGATCAGGCTCTGCGAAGGAGCAGCAGAGGGGAATCATGGGAAATCCCTAAAACTACAACTCCCAGGGGGAGCGCAACACGTTGGCGGCGGCTGATCTTGAGTCTCCCTCCCACCCCCTATTGTGAAGTGCTTTCAGATCATGAAAACCACAATACAAATGAAACTGTATACTTGGAGTAGGAGAGAAGGGAATGGAAGATGTGAGCAGAGGAGGGGAGAGGAGGATCATGGGAGAATTAAAGTATTGTGAGATGTGGAGGGAGAGGACAACAAAAGTAAATGAGGGGAAAAGGGGGAGGGGGTGGAAGAAAGTACCCATTCCTTCACTTCACTTTTCCATGGTAAAATTCCACAAAAATAGGGAGTCGTTCTACTCAAGACCTCATTACTGGAGCTCCATCGATTTTCTTTCTCAGTCTGCTGTGATTGGTGGAGTAATGTCACAAGAGAGGGCGCCTGACCTGGAAGTAAAAACGAGCCAGCTCTGTACCTGGATTTCCTCAATGCTGTGGACAATGAACATGTCCTGCAGATCCTCCATGGCTCCGTCCATCCAGTTGTTGAAGGGCGCCGCCCTCTTGGCGAACTCCAGGTACAGCTGGTCGATGGTCTCCCACAGTTTCTCCACACGCTGAAAGGCGTCACCACAGAACACAATGACACAAAGTCACTTTCCTGGAGGACTGCAGGTCAGTCTACTGCCAAGTTCAATAGTACACTGATGAAGTTGTAACGGTTGATGGTTGTTGAGAGCGTTTGCTCTAGAGGATTTGGGGGTTTTTGAGAGCCTCTGCTCTGGAGGATTTGAGGGCTGTTGAGAGCCTCTGCTCTAGAGGATTTGGGAGGTGTTGAGAGCATCTGCTCTAGAGGATTTGGGGGTTGTTGAGAGCCTCTGCTCTCGAGGATTTGGGGGTTGTTGAGAGCCTCTGCTCTAGAGGATTTGGGGGTTGTTGAGAGCCTCTGCTCTAGAGGATTTGGGGGTTGTTGAGAGCCTCTGCTCTAGAGGATTTGGGGGTTGTTGAGAGCCTCTGCTCTAGAGGATGCGGGGGTTCCTGCTGCACTCACCTCCAGTGCGTCCCTCCTCTTCTGGGTCAGGGTGCCCAGGTTGTCCCACTGGTCACAGATGCCCTGGCAGCGGGTGTTCACAGTGGCGGCATCATGGTAGTCCAGCTCACTGAGCAATGGAGAGAGGACCATCAGAACCACGCAGTGTAGTCCCCCATACCCTCCACCACTATCCATCTTTCTTTTCCTCTCCATCTTTCCTCTCCCTATCCTCTCTTCTTCCACCTTTCTACCCTTTCCTTCTGATCTTCCTCACCATCTCATCTTTCTACTCCAGTAGTTCCCAAACCAAGGAGATCTCTAGCTATTGAGTGAGGTGTGTGCCTTGCTAGGGTTGGAGTGAAAACCTGCCGGACGAGTAGATCAACAGGAACAGGGTTGGGAAGTACTCGTCCTCTATCTTTTCTCTCCTTCTTTCCTACATTCCTCCTCTCCTCTCTGCTCCCTCTCTCCCTCTTTCCCCTCTCTCTGCCCCTCTCCTCTCCGTCTCTCTCTCTCCCTCTCTTTCCCCTCTCCCCCTCTCTCTCCTCTCTCTCCCCCCTCTCTCCCCTCTCCCCCTCCTCTCTCCCCCCTCTCCCTCTCTCCCTCTCCTCTCACTTGAGCTCCTGTGCGATGGCGGCGATCTGCTCCACTCTGTCCTGGTGAGCGGCCAGGTCGCTCTCGAAGGCCTCGTGCTTCCTCATCAGGGCGCGGATCTCCATCAGGGAGGCCGACTCGTAGTCCTTCTGCGACAGCAGATCCTCCTTCCCTGGGGGGGGGAGGGAGGGGGCATATGGGACACTGATAGTCAGCCTGGGTAAAAACATCCGCTACATCACTGCTTCCCAAACTTTTTCTGTTACTGTCAAAGAATATGTAAATAAAATGTTGATAAACTGACATTTAAAGGTCACTTCACTACACAATTAAGAAATGTCTCTGTTTTCTCTGTTACCACATTCTAGTTACAGTGTTTTTTCCCCTTTTTCCACACTCCCCTTCCCTTCCTCCCGCCCTCCCTCTCTGTCCATCTCTCCCCCCTCCACCCTCCCTCCCTCCCTCCCTCCCTCCCTCTCCCCTCTTCCCCCCCCCCGTACCAGCGGTCCAGGCCTCGTGCAGCTTGCACTTCTGCTTGAACTTCTCGGCCAGGTGATCCAGCCTCTCCAGGCGACGGATCTCAGTCAGGAGCCACTCCTCGTAGCCCTTCTCCACCTGCTCCAGACCTTTCCAGGCGTTGGCGATGTCCTGGAGGAGCGCGAAGGTTTGAGGGGGGTGAGGGGGCACGTGCGCACGGGTCACACACAAACGACGGGTGCCTTTGTGGCGGAGGGCTCAGGCGGGCGGGGGGGAACGTACCGACACCATCTTGCCCTCGGAGGGCATGAAGGCGGGCCTGTTGCTCAGCCTCAGCTTGGTCTGCAGGGTGTTGAAGTTGATCTCCAGCTGGCACTTCTCCTGCACGCGGGGCGGCTTGTGGATCCGGCGGTAGTCGCGGAAGTCCTCCAGCTTCTGCTGCATGGCGCGCATGGTCTGCTCGGCCACGCGGTTCTCCAGCCAGGGGATGGTGCGCCGGATCCACTCCAGAAGCTGCAGACAGGCAGGGGGGAAGGGACACAGGTAAGGCCACAGGTATATGGGGACACAGGTAAGGCCACAGGTATGAAGGGGCACAGGTAAGGCCACAGGTATAAAGGGGCACAGGTAGTATAGAGCTACAAGTGCACAGGTAAGGCCACAGGTATATGGGGACACAGGTAAGGCCACAGGTATAAAGGGGCACAGGTAGTATAGAGCTACAGGTGCACAGGCGAGGCCACAGGTATATGGGGACACAGGTAAGGCCACAGGTATAAAGGGGCACAGGTAGTATAGAGCTACAGGTGCACAGGCGAGGCCACAGGTATATGGGGACACAGGTAAGGCCACAGGTATAAAAGGGGCACAGGTAGTATAGAGCTACAGGTACACAGGCGAGGCCACAGGTATACACGTCTCGGTGTCGTGAGAAGCGGCGGCTCACCTCGCTGGCCAGCTTCTCGTACTCCTCCATCAGTCTCTCGTTCTCCTGGTTCACGGCCAGGACTTTGCAAATCCTGTTAGCAGCGGTCTCAGCCTGAGGGAGAGGCAGACGTTCATGAACAAGGAGTGGCCCTCAAACAGACACACTTACTATTTAACCCTCCAATGTGTATGATCATAAATGTGTGATAAGAATTCTTACCTGAACATTCTAATGCTAATGTACCAATTACTACTGAAAGCAATTGAGCTCTAGAACACCGACTATAAATTTTCAAAAAAACATTCCATAAAACCTACCATTCAAAGGGTTAGATAGCAATTCAAATAGAGAAAAAAAATAAACAAACTCTGAAGGATGTACATTAACTTCAGTTCTCCATCATTCCAATAATGACTTGGAATTTAAAAAAAAATAAAGATTCTGTAAAATCAATCAGTGTATACAGTCAGGACAGCACAAAAAACGTTGAGAGTCTGCTCCCACCTGCTCCGCCCCAGCGAAGGCGTGGTAGAAGCAGGACACGTAGGTCATGATGGCTTTCTCGTCGGGCTTCGGGGTGTTAACGATATCTGCCCAACGGAAAAAGCGTGGTTAGGGCAGGACGACCGGGGCACAGGCACAGTGACATCATAAAGGCATGGCTAGCACACACGGTGCTAGAACTAGCCGCCACCCTGTAGAACCTGAGCCATGGTAGTGGGCTAGTGCTAAATAACATGGACATCATTAAAAGACATATGCAGCGTTTTAGGTTGGTTAGGCTGAGATACGAGCCCCCTCTAGAGGTAAAGATAGGTATAGAGCAAAGCATCCAGATGGATGCCTGGTTTATAGCTATAAACCAGGTTACAGCATACTTCACTGTTCTGTTACCGTCTCAGAAGAGTTTCTTGTGCTCGAGTGAGACAGAAGGAGTGAAGAACGAATGCGGAGGCTTTTAAATGGCTCACCCTCAGCGTCCAACATCTTGGGGATGTCCAGGTACTTCTCGGCCACCTCGAACGCAGTGTTGAGGTTGCCGATGGGGTCGTCCTGCAGGGACAGGGTTGGGGAGAGGGGGGAGAGGGGTGAGAAATGGGGCAGGGGGCAGGGGGCAGGGTTCGAGGGGCGCAGAGGGGAAGAACCCGTCCCGGGAGACCGGTCAAAAGCCACGCCCCCGTTCCCATGGTTACACAGATGGGGACGAACATGTCACAGTTCAGTGACAACCACAATCCAGCCGCTTATGACGAAGGCAGTTATTGCATTAGAAAAAATAACAGAAAAAAAAAAAACATTTCCAACAACCAAACTGCAGAGGGTTACAGCAGTGATGCTCAGATCTGGTACTCGAGGCTAGTAGTACTGCTGGTTCTTCCCTTTTAATGAGGACAGATCCTACCTGGAACACCAGGTAAGCTAAATCTCTGGCCAATCAGTGGAATTAATGAACCATTTAACAATCAGGTATAAAAGAAAACCAGCAGTACTACTGGCATTGACGGCCAGATTTCAGTATCCCTGGTAACAGAATATAAAATGTACTCAGTAAGTAACATTTTTTTTGCTTTGCTTTAATATCATGCCAAACCCTTTCTGCTTGATCATATATTAATCGTATATGCTACATACAATCTATTTTTAAAGGGTTAGTGATTAATGTTAAGTTATTACTGGGGCGACTCAAACACTACAACATTATCTGAATGTTACGGCCACTTTAGATTCTGGGGAGCGAGAAAATAGTTTGTAGAGAAATTAAAACAAAATGGAATGCTCTGTCTGAATATACAGTTAAATGCAAACGTATTGGAGCAGTGACACAATCTTAACTGTAGCTCCCTTAAAATGGGGGGACTACGTGTAAAAATGTCTCATTCCTACACAGATCACTCGATATGGATGTAAAGGCCCTCTAAATAAAGCTGACAGTCTGCACTCTCACTTTAACCTCATACTATTTCAACCTCATTATTTCAAATCCAATGTGCTGGAGTACAGAGCCAAAACAAACAACAAAAGTTGTGTCACTGTCCCAATACTTTTGCATTTAACTGCACAAAAAAACACACACGCATGCACACACACACACACACAGTAAAAAGGAAAAAGTGAGTGAAGTTAATATAAAAACTGCCGCAGAAGAGACAGCGACTGCATCGCTGGGCCGCGGCGGACGCTGCAGGCGAAAGTCAAGCGTTCGTTAAATTACAGCGAGGAAACGAAGCAAGCGTGGGAGTCACTCAATAGGCAAGGCCCCTCCCTCCCTCCTCCCCCCCACAAAACCCGGGGGCCACATTCCAGGAACTGTAACACCAGCCGGCTCGTTATGACACGACTATCAAACTGAGCTAATGGCGGCTAACGCTAAAGGGCACGGATAACTCAGAACTGGACCTGAAATCCCAGCCCGGCCCTGGTTCCCCCCCCCCCCTCCTACTGATTGGCCAGACTGCATTCACACCCGTGGGTGGAAAGCCTGCACTTCTTGGACCTCGAGGATCGTGATTTGAACAGGAGTATAGGAAATTAGAAATCACAATGGCTAACCTGAAGGGAGGCATGACCAGCAGCCTTCATTCTCAAAATGAATTCTACTAGTACTACATTAATAATACTACTACTACTACTACTACTAATAATAATAATAATAATGAGAGGCTGGTTTCATTTAACAGGACCTGGGATGTTTCCTTGTGCTAGAGGGGGAGCTGGGCAGGTTGGGGATGGATGAGAAGGGGGGGAGAGCAGCGGGGGTTGGGGGGGTGGGGGGGGAGCACCTTTCGCAGTTTGGAGTAGTCAATGAGGTCAGGTCTGTGTCTGTGAATGAGGGCACACAGAGCCAGGCCATCCTTCCAACTAAGACACAGAGTGAGGGAAAGAGAGAGAGAGAGGGGGGAGAGGGAAGGATACACAGGGTTGAAGAGAGAGAGAATGAGAGAGGGAGGAGAGAATGAGAATGAGAGAAAATTGGGGATGAGGAGGGAAGAAACACAGAAAGACGACAGGAGAGAGAGGGATGGGGAGGAAGGGAGAGTGCGAGAGACAGCAAGAAAGAGAGAGAGAGACAGAAATGACACATAGGTTTACAGGAGGACAGGTGTTCATTGATACCACAGTGTGTGAAAATATTTACAAAAGGTGTGAGAAACATCGCAGAGAAGTCAGCCTGAAATTCAAAAAAGTGAAAAACAACCACAGTAGCCACAATAGTGCGCGTGACATCACACTGTGAACTGTCAAAATATTCAGAAGGACTGCACGGAGAACAGTGGGTGTAGTTACATATTACGACCAGAAGGGGGAGCCGAGTGCTCACCTGATGTGGAAGTTCTGAACATTAACATTCCTGTAGGGGGCAGTCTTCCTCTGACACCACAGCAACAAGCCCTCCTTGGCAGAAGTTTCTGTGAGCAAGGACGGAGAGGAAGAAAGGAAATCAAAACAACATTATGACTCCATTGCTAATTATGACTAGGTGATTCATGATCCGTGTGTGTGTGTGCGTATGTGTGTGCGCATGTGTGTGTGTGCTTGTGTGTGTGTGTGTGTATTATGGTCAGTCCCTCACCCTCCACGGATATGTCCTGGATGGCGAAACGCAGGATGATGGTCCAGATCATTCCCAGAGTCATTTTCACATTCCCGTCCACAATCTCTGCAGGAGGAAACAGACAGATGATCAGAATCACAGACATTCAGTCACAGGAGTACAATCACTGTCCGACAGACAGACAGACAGGGGGACAGACAGACAAACAGACAGGGGGACAGACAGACAAACAGACACGGGGACAGGCACCAGTCTCCTAGACAGGGCTGTCTCAGCACAGGGCTTACACGAGCCCAGATAGAACAGATGGGCCAGTAACCATGGAGATTCAAAGTGGGTGGACACTGATGCACAAGGAAAACTAAAACATTCAATCGCACAGACAAACTTGTCTGATCTTCAGGCAAAAAGACTGACATTTGGATGAACTGATGGAAGACAATGAACAAGAGAGGGACAGATGTTTAGATGACAGAACACACTAATAATAATAATAATAATAATCATGACGACAGAACACACACACACACACACACCACATGCGTCTTACCCTCTGCACCGATTGACACCAGCTTCACTCCCTTGCTGCAGATGAAGTCCAGGGCCTTGTTCACGTTGGCAATCTTGTGGAAGCGCATCTTACCCTTGTCTGGTTTGGGCAACCTCTCGCCTGTCCACATAAAGACAATAAGTAAATGTGCTCACACACACACACACACACACACATACACAAAACCTACAGAACATCGTGTTGGAATAAGATATGTATATTGAGTAAGACCTTGTGTAGTGTTGGAGTAAGATATGTGTATTAAGAGTAGGATCTTGTGCAGTGTTTGAGTAAGATGTTGTGTATTAAGAGTAATACCTTGTGTAGTGTCGGAGTAAAATAATCTGCAGTGAGTAGACTGTGTAAGTGTTAGAGTAAGATAATGTGCAGTGAGTAGACTTTGTGTAAGTGTTGGAGTAAGATAATGTGCAGTGAGTAAAGACTTTGTGTAGTGTTGGAGTAAGACCGACTCAGTGACAGCCTTTTCCCACCTGAAATCACCTCCAGCAGCAGCATGAGTTTGAGGCCATTCCTGAAGTCCTCCTCGATGTTCTCGATCTGCGTGCCAGCTTTCCGCAGGTGGGAGTTACACCAGGCTGTGAAGGTCTGGGGGACAGAGGGACACGCGGGTTAACGAGTCCGATCAAACTACTCGGTATCACCGCTCGGGAAAACGCATGAATCGCATTTAAAATCAATTCCCTGTTTAATGAGACTCTTGTATTTTCCTTCTGGATTTAAGCGTGTCAAGTGAAGAACAGAAGCCACTTGAAATTCTTGTATATTGTCCAACATAAATGTTTTTTTTATTTTTTTATTCAATTCAAGGAACACTATTTCTGGCAGTGATGACATAACATGCAAGAAAGACTGGATATTTTCCATGTATATTCGTATTATACCTCTCATGTTTAATTGCAAATTTAATTAAATTTAAATGTGCAGTCCTGGGTAGAACACCTGTCTTGTAAAAGTAGGGTATACAGCACTGTGCTCCTGGAGGGAGTGTGTATACACTGTGTATTGCATATTAATCAGATGACAATCAATTCTCTTGACTTGCCATTTACAGTCAGCCACCCGTTTACAGTCAATTTGCCTCCAATTTACAAGCAGCTGCAAACAGAAACAGAAAATATTCTTGGCAAGTTTATTTCTTCATTTGTTTGACCATTCTTTAACAAGGCAAATTAATTGAGGAAAGAGTTCCATTTGCAGTAATGGCCTGGCCAAGAGGCTCGACAGCAGTACACGGACAGTACCCGGACAACACAATGGCAGGGCTAGAAGCTAGTAAATGTATGATTCAGGCAGAGACTATGCCTTAACAAAGCACTTCAGTACTAGCAAGTACTGGCACATACTGTCTCAACCCAAAGAGTTACAGCACAAGGGCCTGGAAGCAATAGCTGTGAAGCTTTACTCCAGTGCGGATATCATCAGGATATCATCAGGAGAGGGTTTCTGCAGTGTACACAGTGCAAAGCACTGTGGGTAAACAGAGAGGAGCAGGAAGATTTAGACTGAGTGCGTGGGAGGACCTGTGTGTGTGTGTGTGTGTGTGTGTAAGGACCTGTGTGTGTGCGCATCTGTGTATATGTGTGGAGTGTGTGTGTGTTGGAGGACCTGTGTGTGTGCATGTGTATGTGTGCAGTGTGTGTGTGTGTGCGCGCACATGTGTTTGTACACGTGTGCACATAGCATATGTCTGTGCACATTTGTGTAATTGCATTCTGCAGTGAAACACAATGAGCAGATCAGAGAGGCAGGGAGACGAGAGATGGGGAAGAGAGAGAGAGAGAGAGAGAGAGAGACGCAGGTAGGGGAAGAAGAAAGGGAGCCGTACAGAGGGAACCGGTGGGAGAAATGTGCAGCCGGATCAAAGCAATAACTGAGAGGAGTAGGAGTACGCTTCCCTGTGCAAGGAGGACTACTGTGTGTGTGTGTGTGTGTGTGTGTTTTGTTATGTTATGTGTGTATGTGTGTGTTATGTTATGTGGTGTTGTGTGATGTTATAAGTGTGATATGTGTGTTGTAGTGTGTATGTGTGTTATATTGTGTAGTTGAGTGTTGTATAAAGTGTGTGTGTTGTGTGTGTGTGTGTATGTAATAGTGTGTGTATATTGTGTGTATAGTGTGTGTATAAGTGTGTGTTTGTGTGTATATGTGTGTGTGTATGTATATAAGTGCGTGTATATGTGTGTGTACACGTGTGTATAAGTGTGTGTATATGTGTGTGTTGTGTGTATGTACATAAGTGTGTGTATTTGTGTGGTGTGTATGTGTGTGTATATGTGTATATATGTGTATATAAGTGTGTGTATAAGTGTGTGTATGTGTGTGTATAAGTGTGTGTATGTGTGTGTATGTGTGTGTATAAGTGTGTGTATATGTGTGTATAAGTGTGTGTATGTGTGTGTATATGTGTGTATAAGTGTGTTTATATGTGTGTATGTGTGTGTATGTGTGTGTATATGTGTATAAGTGTTTGTATGTGTGTGTATATGTGTGTGTATGTGTGTGTACAAGTGTGTGTATATGTGTGTATAAGTGTGTGTATGTGTGTGTATATAAGTGTGTGTATTGTGTATATGTGTGTATAAGTGTGTATAGTGTGTGTATATGTGTATATAAGTGTGTGTATTTGTGTATATGTGTGTATAAGTGTGTGTATTTGTGTATATGTGTGTATAAGTGTGTGTATGTGTGTGTATATGTGTGTGTATGTGTGTGTGAGCAGGCAGAGGAATGCTCAGGCTCTCAGTAATTTGATGTAAGCGTGGAAGAGGAGCCTGCAGTGCAGCAGGTGTCCCCTCCGCTGATCACCCCTCTGCCACGCATGCCCAAATTTAGACAGGGTCCCGGCACACAGATGGGAGAAGGCTGCATGGGGTTGGCGGGGGTCGAGACGGGAAGGGGGGCGGAGGGGGGGGGAGGCTGAAGGAGGCTAAATCGGGTAGCCATGGGATACCGGCAAGAAGCTGAGGAAGCAGGATTCCTGAGGAAGACCGTCAGAGAAAGACGGAGAGAAGGGCAGAAAGAGAGCGAGAAAGAGGGAGAGGGACAGGGAGAAGGACAGGAAGAGAGTGAGAGAGAGCAAAAGAGAGAGAGAGAAAGACCCCTGACAAAATTCATATTATTGATTCTCAGCTACACAGTCCTTACATATTGAGAAAGTCCTGCAGGAACTGGCATAAGCCTTGCAAACTGTATAACGCTGCAGGTGAATTGTAAATTGTGTCATATATGGTATTGTGGTCAAAGTTATACAGCTTACATCTGCCATTGGCAACTGCCATGAAATATGTGACGTGGTATGCCATGGTCTCCCATTTCGTTTAATAGCAAAGCCTGTGCTCATTTGCATTTGAAATGAGAAATTAAGCCAAGTGCTTGCATAAATTAATCATACAACTCAAAGAAAAAATTAGTGAAATGAAATTGAGCCCAATTTAAATCAGCCCTTATTTGAACAACATTTATATACACGCACACGCACACACACACACACACATGCAAGCACACACACACGCACACACAGCATTAAAAGTAAATTTGTGGGATTAATCTAATTTTATTTTTTTTTCTAAAGTGGGCAATACAGCACAATGGTGAAGCATTTATGACCAGAAAATCCTCACAAAATGCAGAGACCAGTTAGTCCCCACAACGCATGAACTCCGCCGGGATTAAGTCACAGTAGAGATTCGGGGTCTTTCGTCAGACGCGAAAGTAATTATGAATCATCTGAATGTGACAGCGTGTTGTGACAGCGCTGGTACAAGCTGATTCGGGCCGACGGGGCCCGGCCTTTGTTGATGTAGGGAGCCCTTTGGAGGAACCCCAGCGGCTTATGGTAACCCCTCCACCTGTCAGTGGGGTCCCATCTGGGCCGTCTCTCATCTGGGGGGGGGGGGCCCTCCCCCGGTTTTTAGAGTGAGGTCATCGCAGCCTCAGAGCGAACGCCTGTCACAATTCACCGGGAACAGGGGGGGCTACTTTTGCCGCCTGCTGGAACCCAGGAACAGCTGCTCCAGCCCTCAGCCAGAGAGAGAGAAGGGGAGAGAGAGAGAAAGAGGGAGAGAGAGAGAGAGAGAGAGAGAGAGAGAGAGAGAGAGAGAGAGAGAGAGAGAGAGAGAGCGAAGGACAGAGAGACAGAGAGCAAGAGAGGGGGGTCTCTGAGGTCTTTGGGGGAGAGATGCGTGCTCTTCCCACACAGAGAGTAGGCGCCTGTTATTTAGAGCTGTGGCATGTAGATGGCAGTGTTGAGCAGGAGGAGTCAGAAAGGAAGGAAGTCCGTACATATTACAGAAATGTTACCCTGCTTATTAGCATAGATCTACAAAAAAAAAAACAAGCAAACAAATCACAGTCCTCGAGGGCTGAGAATTGCTCCACCCTCCCTTTACCTGGGAGTCAGGTGTAAAGACAATCTGGCCAATCAGTAACACTAACCAGGAGAAAAGAAAACCAGGGATGGATTTGGATTCGAGAGTTTCCATAGTTTAGTGAATAGGAAATTGACCTCCTACCAAATCACCAATAAGTTTACAGTACAATAATTCAGCTTTTTGAATAGTCTCTTAGTTTGTTTTTTTTTTTTTTGGTAAATATGCTCAATCCATACAAAGTGTGTAATAATAATTATTCCTTATTATATAATGATTTCAAGAACTTATCTAAAAGTAAGCTGAAATTGTAAATTCCTTGGGGAAAAATAAGCTTTAGAAATGAACTCCAAAGAAAATCTGTTGACCTTGATTGCCCTGACTAACAGGTGGACATATACACACCAAAGTGTGAACAAACAACTGTTACAATGGATAAGACTGACACAGTTGCCTTGCAAATTGGAAAAATGCTGAACTTAAAAAATAAAAAATGTGTTCATAATATAACTACCCTAGTTACTCTTTATGAACAATATGTGCCTGCCAAAGGAGAACCATGTAATACCATTTTTAGACGTGTCGGCCATTTTGCAGAGAATTATCAGAAATATCAAACAACGGATAATCTGACTGGTAGACCGTTGGCCAATTTTAAAAATCATAAAAAACCCTCAGTGAGACGCCGCCATGGGTCTTAAATCTGACCTAGTGTCATTTTTACCTCCTCTGCCAAGTCAGATGGGGCGACATAGCTCAGGAGGTAAGACCGATTGCCTGGCAGTCGGAGAATTGCCAGTTCAAACCCCGCCCTGGGTGTGTCGAAGTGTCCTTGAGCAAGACACCTAACCCCTAACTGCTCTGGCGAATGAGAGGCATCAATTGTAAAGCGCTGTGGATAAAAGCGTTATATAAATGCAGTCCATTTACCATTTTACCATTTCATCAGTACAGTGTAAACACGTGAATCAGAAGTGACCAGATGGCAGTTTGTAAGGCCTCTTCAGTGCGAGACTACGTGAGGTCACGTCATAAATTCCACTCTGAACACTGTGCCCCCGGTGTTTATGGTGTGGGACCTTAACACCCCAGAGCTCATCGGTCCATAAAGCACTGAAAACCCCTCCAATACTGCAGTTCGCCCATTCTTCAGCTGAACGCTATAAATATATAGTCACAATAACAATAACAATAATACAATAGCTATTGTATTTTTTATAGTTTTTTTTATTATTGTCGTTATTGTTATCAATTGCTATTGTGTTATTATTATTAATATTATCGTTAATAATCCAGTGCCCATGCAGTTTTAAGCACAATAACCCCCATTACTCACACTCACACACACACACACATACACAAACATACGCACGCTGCCCAGTCTCCGTGCAGGGGATTATCACCTCCCAGAAGCATCCGCTGTACTAATAAAGCACACTGCCCCGCATTAATAATGCATTCAGTCTTAACAAAGCATCCCGCGCGGTATAAATAGCTCCTCCAGCTGGAGAGGGACGGCCGCATTCCCCCACCTGTTGGGCGGTAATAACTGGGTATGCGCAGCCTGCAGACGAGCACACAACGACAGGGCAACAGCCTTCCCTGATAAAGTCCACAACATTGCGGCCATCACTGCGCTAATGCTTTAATGCTAATGACAAACTGCTAGCAATGCACAAGCCCCTCCCCTCCACTGCTCTGATTGGACAGTGCTCACGCCTATATGTCTATAGTTGTGCTGAATATAGATAAGGTGTATTCATGTTTGGTGGGGGATCAGGGGTCAGGGGGTTATTTTAATTAAACTAAAATAAACTAAAATATAACATTTTAGAGTTGTAGATTATTCGTTTTTTTTAATTTACAATAAGAATAAATGCTTTCTAGCTTTTGAACATCATTTGTCCCAAAGGATGACAGGTTAATTTATTTACCTGTCATATCACAAGATAGTTGTATGCACACCACAAGTACAATATTTTAGAAATGTTCTTGCTCAGGAAATGCGCACACCCCTCTAGATGTCCAAAGGGGTGGAAATCTAGGTTTGGAGTTATAAATGGACTAGGGTAACCCCAGTACTGCTGAGGTTGTACCCGCATATAGCCTGGCTACGTCCTTTAGTCATCTGACTTTTCGCCACAAAAATGTTCGCTGGGCCAGCATGATTTGACAAAAATCCAGTTTGTTCTTCACTAGATCAATTAAACCTAGTAGATAATAGACATAGTTTCACTATAACTATAAATGGCCAACATCATAATCAAAGTCACATGACAATTCCATGACGATATTTAGGTCAGCACATTCAACATACAAGTCATTACTTTAATGTTACAATAAAAAATAAATTTCATTAACTGCCAGTGGAGTTAATGTTTAACTGGAATGTTGAATAGAAAACAAGCAAATATAAAATAATACCAGCCCTGATAAAAATGGAGAGCTCCCTTTGTGAAAAACCACTGCATGCTGATTTAAACCCACATTGCCCTATCACACGGTATGTGATCTATGAATAGATAACCTCCACTCCAAGTGAGCTGGCCAAAGCTTAGAGGAAGCAGGGCCAAAGCCATTGGCCATGGTTGACTTAAGCAGTCCTACCATGACAAACGTTCTGCACCCTTCAGAAGGCTGCTCAAATCGAAATATAGCACATTCTCCCAAAAGACATCTCTGAATCATGGGGGACAAAAAACATTTTTAAGAAGTCGAGAAATAAACCAACAGGTGACAAATGAAGCTTTTGCATTCCAACGGTCCAAAGAGCGATGGAGAGAAACTCCCGTTTGATTGAGGAGCAACATGGTGCAAACTCTACAACATGAGTCCTGCTCTCACCTAAAACAAGCACAAGCTGTCGGCTCTTAATCCATAAAGAACATACACTTCAACAGCGGGGCAATGCTGGCAGAAGTCAGCTCAGCTGCACAGTGGAAACTGAAACCACCCAGATCCCTTCACCAGAAGCACAAGAAGAAGAACTGTGTCTTTGGGGTCCATATTTAGATGAAGCGGTCCTAAATAAAAAAAATAGAACAGTATCACAGACCGCCGCATACACGCTCCACACTCAGGAAATTAATGCAGCTGAAGGGGTAGATAGCAAGACCATCACTGGGCAGAAATTACAACTAAGAACTAACAACCGCCTTTGTTTCCTATGTTCTTGTCTCATTCCTCATTCAGAAAGTGACAGCTGGAGAAATAAGCTCAGGAACAGTGTCTGGTGATGCCCAGGACACAAAGGCAACCAAGTTTCTGTCCCTTAGTCCAGATGGCACATGCATGGCCTTTGTAAGTGGAAAAACTTTCAATGCACCTATAACTGTGAACAGGATCACAGGATTTATTAGTTATCTGCTTTCAGGCTTTTCCTTGAAAGACCAAAGCTAGCCTTAAAAAAAACGCTATTTAATATTATAGTATTACAATTTGCACTGTTAAACCTTGCAGATGTGTCGTCTTAACTGATCTCACTAGTGTCAGTTGAGTATTTGTTCTTTCATACGGTCTTGCAGCCATGGTTTAAACTATCAGTCATACATGTAGTGACATAGCCTTGTGTATTTGGTGTTGCTCGTTTTAGCACTGCTGATTCAAGGCTATATTTCCATTTAGACAGACAGATACACACACACACACACACACACACACGGAAAAGGCCAATGTGTCTCCATAACTGTTACAGCAATGCAGAAACTTGGTTAAAGTGATCCGGTTGTGTAGCAGAACAGAATCTTTACCCAATTTGTTCTTTAAACACAGTATATCATTTCAGTAATAAAACAGAGTGTGATAGTGCCCAGCTGAATTAAACGCATTATCATTTTACGAAGAGAACACCACATGTCCCAAGGTGACTTAAAATAAAATCTGCGGACTGATCTTCTGAAGCAACTGAGGAATTTTAGGTCATTAATGCTTATATGCGAGGAACAGGAAATTCAACCTTTCCCCTAGTTACAGTCCCTTGGCTGTACAATGAGATTTATATTCATGGGAAATGTGGTCGGGGAGCGTCAGGGAACACGCTGCCGTATGAATGTTCAAATTCAACACACAAATAATAAGGCAGAAAGCTGTGAATGTGGAGGTCCCCTGTTGGGTTTTCTCTACCCTCAGTGCTCACAGTCCCTTCACTCGTCTGCTCGTTTGAATCGTTTAAATCCAGGACTTCCTGAAGAGGTCGGTAACTGCCCGGGGCGAGTGATTGGGTTCACAGCAGAATGGCCCCTGTGTGGGGCTCACAGCCAATCAGAGGGCCTCACTTTAAAGGCTCAAGCAGGGAGGCTATCTGAGGAGCTGAAGATGCTAATATATATTTATTTATTCATCTAATATTTCAACAAGAAACACCTGCGTTTAAAAAAAAAAAGATCTTTCGTTTCAGATTGATGGCGGTCACATGAAAAAAAAAAAAAAAACTGGGGTGAAGAAATATTGATTAAGATATTATATTTCATTTGCATTCAGAGAAACAAGCTTGTAAAACATGTGTTAAGAAACTCCAAAGGACGTTTTCCGTGCCCTTGAAATGAATGGTGTGTCCTTCGGATTTGTATTTTTGCACTCAAGGGCTGCATTCAAGATTGCTGCTTAAATAAACAAGCCAATATGGTTCTTGAGGTATTATTATTAAGTATTTTAAAGAAAGCACCAAACCACGCAGCCCAAAGACATGGAGGTGGAGTGCTGTGAGATTTTTCGGTGCCTTTGGAAGGTACTGAGCCCTGAAAGGACACGAGAGGAGGGCGAACGGGCACCCGTTAATGTGCTTCGTCCCCGTGATTAACGGGTTTTGGGGGGGGGGGGGGGGGAACCGGTCAGAAAAGAGAGAGAGAGAGAGAGAGAGAGAGAGAGAGATGTGAGGATTTACGACGGTGCACCTGCCTCGTTCTGAGCGCAGGGGGGTCTGGTTTCAGGCTCCGAGGCAGGGAGGCCACCCCACTGGTTTTCGGTCCCGCCTGACAGTCACCTACCGAGCCTCTGACCCCTGTCACATTCGTTCACACTAAATGCACTCTCCCTATAGGTCCGTGTGAGTCAAGTGGTCGCCTCGGGACCAATTAGGAGGCTCCGTCGCGCGCAACCTCACCTGGTGTGCTCATTTCGAACTGCTCCCAATAACCGACAGCAATTTCAGATTCAGGTCTCGACCAATCACAGCCCATGTCACTGCTAGGCACTGTAACACTGTACCCACCACCCAATTGTAATCACTTTCACTCACAGACACAGCAGGACTTTAACCAATCAATTTCTGTCAGAGCCAGACATCTCAGCACATCGTCCAGTCACAGCTGCCATTAGTCAATGTGACAGTATCACAATACACTACAGCTGCTGCTGTACATTGTCTGTTTGTATACTTATTCACTCCAGTACCTTGCTTAAATTTACCATGCCATAGGAATATGTACAAATATTTTAACCATTTTTTAGTAGTGTAGCCAACTGCTCCTGAGGCTGCCTAACTGCTCCACTAAAGGTCAATTACTTTTTAGTGCAGTGGTTAGCGTAGCTACCTCTCCCCCAAGAGACCCGAGTTTAAGCCTTGGTAGATGACTGCCATTACAGTAATAATCTCTGAAATTATGAGATTAAAGTAGATTCCTCATTTGCTTTAGCAAGATCAAGCATTCTGTTTAACGTGACCATACATCAAAATCTTTTCAACACAGAAAGTGTACTCCCCGATACCACACTAACACATAAACAGCGTGCCTTTCATATATGAATTATGGGAATTCTTGTTCTTTTCACATAAGCAAATAAATGTACACGGTACGCATATTATAGAAAGCAAATCAAGCACATTTTCCACCATCTTACTACTGCAACCATGTTTACTTTGATGGGCCATTTCTTAATATGACCTAAATTGCACTAGGGCAGTGCCATGTCAGTGCTGGCACTCTAATAGGCTGACACCTATATTACGTAAAGAAAAGATAAAAGACTACGAGTGATTATGTGGCAGGTTACATGTATTAAAATAACAGGATATGCGTCTTCTATATGAATAAATTCCCCACCCATATTTAACTGCCAGCTTCCTTGTGCACGGATACGGGAGTGCTGACTCAATCCTGGGACTCCTGAACTATGGAAAGAAACAAATAATTTATGGGTAATTACATGGCAGGTTAGGTGTGTTCGCCTAACAGGATATGTTGCTTCTATATAGAGAGAAATTCTCAGCCTATATTTAACTCCCAACTTCCTTTTACACAGATGGTCATGTGACTCCTACGATCACTGGCATACACTTCAGCCAAGGATGAAACCTTTTTTTTTTCTCCACCAGAAGAGCAGTAAAACGCTTCATTGTGTTGTCCTGATCTCACCTAAAACAAGCACAAGCTGTCGGTTCTTATTCCATAAGGAACATATACTTCAACAACGAGGCAATGCTGGCAGAAGTTCAACTGAGCTCCATGGTGGAAACCCAAACCACCAGATCCCTTCACCAGAAGCACAAGAAGAAGAACTGCGTCTTTGATGTCCATATTTAGACGAAACGGTCCTTTTTTTAGACGGCTAGAAGATAGAACGCCGCTCCGCACCCAGGAAATAAATGCAACTGGTCAGAAATTATGCATTACACGTTAAAAACTGCATTCATTTCCTGTGCTGTCATCTCGTGTTCCCCCGAGTTCTTTATTCAAAAAGTGAAAGCTACAGAAATAAGCTCAGGAACAGCGCCTGCTGATCCCTGGGCTCATGGGTGGTGACAATTGGTCCAGATGGGACATGCTTGGCCTTTGTAAGTGCTAATACAATGCACCTGTCAATGTGTACAACAGCAACAACTAACTTAAAAAATACTTCAAATCTCAGAGGGGGAGAGAGAGAGAGAGCAGAGAGTGAGAGTGAGAGAAATTACACAGACAGTTTTACACAGCTAGTCATGTGACTCCTACGATAACTGGCATACGCTATAGCCAAGGATGGAACCTTTTTTCATTAGGACAGCCGTTTTTTTTCTGTGTGCGTGCATGCGTGTGTGTGTGTGTGTGTGTGTGTGTGCGTTGGGGTCACGGTTAGGTTTAGGTTAAGCCATGCTACTTTTATTGGACTCCATATCACCATGTACACACGTCAATCCGGGACACACCTTCAAACCGAAACCGTGAATTAAAGCCTCAATGAAAAACCTGACGGTTGTGTGCACCTCTCTGTCTGTCTGGTCGTATTTTTAGCAGGTCACCCTTCCTCAAAGTTTATATTTGCTGCGCAGCGGCGGGGAGACGGGCGACGTGACCTTTTAAGACGCGCCGTGCGGGCGTGCCTTCGGTGAGTGAGCGAGCGCTGGGTGACTGGGCCAAGCAGGGCCGTACCGTACAGGGCCGCCCCCCACCCCCCCCCCCCCGCCCCGTCTGCTGAGGCCGGCCCGTTTAGCTTCTCCCCAACACACTCTCTCCTTAGGTCCTGAGACTTAAGGGTGTCCTAATTCAGCTCCACTGAAATACCTGCATGACCTCACCTCTTACACACCCCCCCTCCTCCCCCCATGCAACCACCCCCTTCCCCCCAATATGCACCATCCTGTTCACCCCCCCCCCCCCCCCTTTCCTGCAGGCAGTCTGTGCTGCTGCTCTCCCCAAGCAGTTTATAGAAGCTGCCCTAGATGGACACGGTTGCTGAAATAGCAACAGTTATTTGATCCAGCTCCTGCAGAACCCCCCCCCCCCCCCCATAAACTACCCCCTCCTGTCTTTTTCTCACTGTGTGACCATCTCTCCCCTTAAGTCCTGTTCTCTTAATTCAGGGGTGTGCTACATCAGCAGAAATCACTCATTTAAATTGTTAGGTATTTACTAAACCTGTCGCCTGTCTCTCTCTTAAGTGTGCGTCATGTAAAAAAAAAGAAGAAAAAAAAAACGGGTAAGGTGCTGCTCTATTTCTACTATGGGCAGCTTCTCACCCTAACTAATCAATCATTTCCACAGTCTGTAAATCTGTAAATCTATGATATGTACAGACATTGACACTGAGTTACAGAGTTCAGGTCGAAGACATGTCTGACATTAAAAAACAAAGGCCTTTTGAAATATGTGGTCTCAAATAATAATTGAAATGTGTGTGTGTGTGTGTGTGTGTGTGTGTGTGTGTGTGTTTGCATGCATGTGTGCTTATATGCTCTCATGTCTACACTGGTGGTGGCTGGGGTGTCACAAGGGGAAAGGCTGTGATGACACTAAAATAAAGAACACCATGGCCTTTGTGTTCTCAGGATGCCAGTAGAGCACTGTTGGGGGGAGGGCAGGGGGGCAGGTGTGACAGGTATGGGGGGTGGGGGGTAGGGGGGGGGGGGGGCGTGGGGGTGGGGTGTGAGTGTACACTTTGCCCCAGCCTGGGCACTAAGGCCTGTGTCAGTCAATCATTCCTTCTATTTCTGTCCCTTTCTCAAGCAGGCCAACTCAAGCTGCCTTAAGCTCCCTCTACACCCTCCAAGTCTGGCGAAAATCACACTCTAGTGCTTGTTATGCGCCCCAGCAGTGCAACAGCCCTGCTGACCTGAGATGTGCTTCAGCTTCAGACCTTCTTATTCAGCGCAGATTACACATAAGTGGTAGAATAGGTCATGCTGATTGAGTAGCACTACGAGGGTGGGGGAAGGGTGGTGGCGAATGCGACTGTGGAGTGTAGTACATTGTGTCTAACGTGGCAGGGTTTTTGGGATGGCGCTAGATTGCGATGTATTAATGTGATATTGTCACTTCTCCGAGTTTTATTGTCGTATTGTTTTTTTATCACTTTGTCAAAGCACGTTGAGCTGCAAATGTATGAAAATGTGCGATATAGATAAGCGTGACTTGACTTAACTTGACGTTCCATCGCCGTCCGTTTGCTGTGTGTTAGCGGGCGGAACCAAAGGATCGCCACAATCAAATGCGTAAAATACGCAATTGACTGAACAGATACAGGACCGATTCATCACGAGATCGCACATGGTCAGCTCTGTCTCGAGCGTTATCACTCACAAAAAGAATTGTGCCAAGCGAATAATACGAGAGAATAACTAATCGTTCCTGGTTAAAAAATTCGCGTAATTTAGAATTAAACACGTAGACTCATGATTATATTTAAATATGACGGTTAAAAGGCTTCATCTGAGAGACACGGTAAGGAGCAGCGCGGCACAGGCGCGTGTTCAGAAGTGATTTATGAACAGAATCGGTTTTCAGAATCACATTTCTCCCTGCCTGAGTGGGTGTTCAGCGTGTAATCCGTCTTCCTCCCCAAGGTCTAAAGATACGCCTTCTTGGCTCACTTGCATCTCTGAACCGTACCCCCGCAGTGTGTGCGCGAGCTTGTGCTCTCTGGGGGTGTGACACCCTGCTCCTCTCACTACACCTGTAGTGTGACTCTCCGCAGGATAATGCGGCGATAGAAAATGGACTGCAGGATGAACGTAATTTTATGTAGCACGAGAACCAACAATGAAGTTATGCAAACTCAGAACTGTTTAAGTCACACTTTAAGCAGACAGCGTCATTTCAATCTGCGTTCAATTATGTCTATGAGACCCTTAAAACTGAATCAAGCCTGAACTCTAAAAAAAAAACAAAACAAAAAAAAAAAACAACAGCAATAATAATAAAATAAATTCAATGACAGTAGCCAAGTGATAGTCGAGTAAGAGACTTAATTTACTTAAATTTAGACTTAAATTCCCAGAAACAGGTTTCCAGAGATCATGCATATCACCTCACAGGAAGTGAGGATGCAAAAAATAAAAATACATTATAATAATCAGGGAAGTGTAAACCCCCTTTTAAAAATATGTATTTAAAAAAAATGTATGCACACCTGTGCAGAGTATATTTCTTTATATGTGTCTCTCTCTCATTGAGTTCATCTGAACTTAAAGCCAAATGTAAAACAGTTGGGAGTATGATGGTTTAAGTGAGGAGTCCATGGCGGAAAAAAACAGTCAACTGCATGTATGGTGAAAGAAAGGGGTGTGTGTGGTGTGTGAAGTAGTGGACAGGGCTCTCCACCTGAAGGTTATGAGGTCTAATCCCAAAAGGGACACAGTGATTGTGCGCTACAGCACATGATCTCAAATGACCCACCAAGATTCCAGCAGTATAAATGTGTAACACAACATACAAAGTTTACGAGGCAAAAGTAAACATGCCAAACCTATACCTGTACCGATAACCTGTATAGCTTACATAACTTAAACTGTTTTGACAATTGATATTGAAATCCAAATATTAGGTTCTAAAAAAAAATGTTTTTATTTTTTATTTTGCAACCTGGGTTTTAAGGTCATACGGTTTAGCTCTGATAGGCAGTTCTCCGTTCTCTTTTGCAAAACCAATGAATAATTCATCCGAAGTCCATCTTTGGAAAAAAAAAAAAACGCACAGAACATGGCTTCAGTTTTGGCAGCCATCTTCTTTGTGTGCAGCCAACTACTCATTTAGCTTTACAGTCTGGCTTGCTGAGTCTTTTGAAGTCAGGTTACCATTGGTAATTACATACCCATGTGTGGTAGAACCAAGTATCAAGAGAGGGCAGGCGACGTTGCCACAGGAGGTGACGTCACGCACTACAGTTAGAACAGAACTATGAATAGCTAGTTCACTTAGCTGTGGACCTCGGTCTTTGGCTCAGCAAACTAATCATGATGAGCTGTGCAGGTGGTAAAAAAAAAAAAAAAAAATTTTCAAAACCTGCTGCAGAAATATCTTCACATGTTAGATTATAACTGTAAGCTAATGTTTTGAATCCTTTTCAGTACAGAGTAGAAGTTAATCATCTTGATCATCTCCCTTTTCAAATGGAAGTATAATTATTTGGATGCTAATGTGGCCTCTGAGGAAATGGAAGTTTGGGTGGCAGTGTGGTATGGTTAGGGAACTGGACTTGTAGCCTAAAGGTTGCAGGTTCAGTTCTTAGGCAATACGCTGCTGTTGTACCAGGCTTAACCTGAATCAGATATGTATTTATGTATGTATGTATATCCAACTATGTAAAAGCAAGGGAAGTCTGCTAAATGCCTATAATGTTAAATCAAGTTCAGTTACCACATTTCTTTTTGTACCAGGTAAGACAAATAACCTGTCTGACCATTGAGTTGTATAAATAGAGTGTATGAGAGTACCCTGAATACAGAAAATGGACCACTAAAAAAACTCTATAACACTCAGGCTGGGCTATGCTAACATTTTTTCCAAGGTGCTCCTGAGGTGAATAATTCAGTAGCATGCTAATGCATTCCCGGTTAGTAGATGTGCTCCTAAATTATTTTGGAATTATAGTGGGAGCACTGTGGGGCCCTGGGTTTGGACACATTCATCCACAGAGGGGACACGTTCTCAGTTCTGCTGGTCATACCCAATACCGTTCAGTTATCTCAGCCTGAAACAATGCAAGTAACCCGCTAGCAGGGATACTCAAATCTGTGTTGATATATTTTCTGGCCCCTATAATCAGGAACCGCTTCAAACCTGACGCACCAGGTGTGTGTAATCTCTGGCCAAACAGTGACATCATTGCACTATGGACTATCAGGCAGAAGATTTGAATATCCCTGCCCTGGAATATTGCCCTATAACACAGTCTGTATTGTGATAAACCCCTCTGCTCCCCCCCCACCCACCCCCCTTCCCATATGTGATAAATCACTTCACTATGGCAGCATGATGAAGGGACTTCCTTAAAAGACACCTACAGGCTGATCCCTAAAATGTGTCTGCAGCGTACCTAGCAGTTCTAATTTAGCACGTACGCTTAACTGCCACTTAAAAATAATTCAGAGAGGTACTTGAAACAGGGACTCGCAAAATGAGCTACGGGGGAAATTAAATTAGATGCAAAACCAGCGGCCCTCGCAAGTATCTGCAATATAGACCCCCTCCAGGGCCAATCAGACACTTTCCCAGGGTTTCTTGTAAAGCACCCAGGGTGCATTTTACTCTACAGTCTGATTTGGTGCTCATCTCAATGGCCCATTTTAGAGTTTTGTGCTTCTGTCTGATTTTAGACTTTTCCTGAACATCACCATGACAAACACTCAGAGGCACACCTAGCGCTCCCCCAAACAGCACGTTGTAACAAAACAGCAGAATTTTAACAGCATACGAATGCTGCTGCAGCAGCAGTAAAACTCCACCTGGGGCAGAATAGCCCAAAAGAGGGCGATTCTTTTTCCCCATTAAGTAAAAAAAATGTTTTTTCTACAAACAGGCTGAGAGAATGGCCGAATGTAGACCTAACGCGTATTTTTATTGTAGTTAAAAATGCATGAACTTACACAGCGTGTTGACAAAACACTTTATTAATGCCCTTCCGACCCCCCTCTCATTTTTTAGGGCAGTTTCTTAAGGGCAGAAAGGGGACAGGTGCAGAACAGCACTTTCATATTCATTTCACTGTGAAATGAAGAAGAGTCTATATTTATGAGGTGATATCAGCTTCTTAAGCTGCCCTTTGTGCGCTCATGGAAAGAGTGACAGCCTGCCCACAGGTCAAAGGTTAGTGCCGACAGACCGGTAACTGTAAAACGGCTAAACAATGAACAGCCACATTACATGATTCTACAACAAAATTGTATATGTATTATTTTTTTCCCTACAATCTACAGCCGTGACATTACGCCACTGACAAGGAGTATGTGAACTCAGCAAGTGGGTGGGGCAAGATGTGGGCTCTTAAGGGTGGGGTAGGTGTCGGGGGGAGAGGGGTACTGACGGGGGTTCAGAGGTATTTTTAGGACGCGCGTCTATATGGAGGTCTGAAACCAGCCCAGCATGCACTTCTGCAGCGCCTGCCCCTCCGGTCTCGCTCGCTCGGCAGCTCCCTTGCTCCGTGTGTCACCATCTGTGCCGTCCTTTCAATTCCTGTCAAGTTTCTTGGAGTGTCAGTGTCAGGAGCAGGGAGCTGGCTAACGATATGCACCCCGCTGGCCTTTGTGCTTAACCCTTCAAGGTGTAAGGTCACAAATATGTGATTAGACCGTTCTTAACTGAACATTCTAATGCTGATGTAACAGCCACTGCTGGTAGTTGAAAGCAATGGAGTTCTAGAACACTGACCTATTTTGAAAAAGTATTCAAAAAAAACGTACTCTTCAAACGGTTGAGACTATCCTGCCCCCACCTCTCAGGCCCTTTCACTCATCTGGGCACTTCTGTGCCGTGACGCTTGGTGAGCTCACTAATAGCCAGAAAATTGGCATTCGGTGTTGAAATAGCCTACATCATTGCGGCTGTATCCCTGCGCAAAACACGATACCTAAAGAAAGTGGGTAAGCAGGTTAACCAGCTGTATAAATAGTTAGTGTACATAATGCTAACTTTGGCAGCTCCACAGGATGATGGTAAATTAATAGCGGTTTAAATGAAATTGCGTATGATCACACGTAGCACGTAGGCTGAACGCGCGTTCGGACGAGGAGGTTCCTTTCCATGTTCTGAAATGTGCCTGAGAATCGCTATATTTTTCTGAATGCTGCAAAATATATATCTATAATATAGCGATGGAGTATGCCATCACAACATTAGTAGCCTATTATTATTCGAATTTTGGTAGGCTGAATACATCACCATTAATGCCATTACATATTTCAGCATAAGGTAAAAGTCCCGATGATCTCTCTGTTGAGAAATTTGTAATCCCGATTTTATAATATCGATAATATGACTGGTCAGACAAATTCTGTTTATCCAAGGCGCTTGTACGTATATGCCACCTAATGGCTTCAGGGCGCATTAGGTATTTATTATTATTTTTATTTATTTTTGTGGCTACACGCGTAAAAACGGATCATCTAACAGATGGTTTGTTGAATCTATTAATTTTTATGAGTCTGCGTACGTTTTCGTCGGTTATGACGTCATGCAAAAGTGTAATATCAGTTCAATGACTTTTAAACTGACGGCTCATAAAAGAAACAGCTGTCAGTCAAGGCCGGACCAGCTGAGCGAGATGACAGGGCGCAGGTGCGCGAGCTCCCAGTCTTCCCGCGAACATAAATAATTCATGTCTTTCGTATCTGCTTGAAATCAAGTACCATTCTGACCACCCCGAAAAAGACTAGCACGGTCTAAGTGCCATTTGCAATACTATTAATGCCCACTCAAAACCGTTGGTTAAAGCCTGTCATGATTATAAAATGACTATGTTTGAATTAAAAATATATATATATGAACGGTACAATTATTAAAATACAATTAGGCTACATTGCCTGTATGTTTTGGTCAGCACTTTTCCCCAAGAGGCAACCGTTTTTTGAAATCCTTTTTATCCCCCTGGCAACTGCCTCAATAAACTAGTAGTTTACACAGTATTTCTGACATGTCTTTACCAAAAGCTTTTCTGAGGGGTTTTGCTACGGTAAAACCACACAGGAGAGTCGCGAGTCCGAAATAATTTCCTTGCGCACACCCAAATGCGCGCGGCAGGTGCGTCCACAAGATATCACATACCCTTATGCCACGGATTAGCCTGTGCTTTTCACGTTAATTTGAAACGGTGGAAGTTACAGGCGTACGGGTTGCACACCACTCAATCCAGATCCACCCGCTTACAGGTGGCTTTTGACTTTCTTGTGCAGTCCCGAGGTAATCCCCGGCCGGGCGCGTGACTGTGAACCTTACCTTCCTCTGTTGCTTCTCCCAGGCAGGGTCCAACAGAAGGTCCCGGTCCCAGTCATCTTCCTGGTGCATGTAATCCTCCGTTGTCATCATGTAAGTAGTGGTGGTGTATTGCACTTGGGTTTCTACCGCTGTCATTTTGGCGCCTCCGTTTGGGTTTCTAGTACCCCCTTAATTTACCTGTAAATAAATGTATTACACCTGCTAATTGCGGATACACGCGCTGGGACGCAAGTAAGCGAAGACCCCCCTTCCAAGGGTTCCGGGGCACTCGGCGTTTCACAGGAGTGAGCGAGACGGCAAGAGCCCTGTGCGGGGGGGATGCTGCTCCCTGTGTGCTGCTAGCCAGTGCTCCTTGCCTGGTCAAAAGTTGGGCACGTGACCACACCCAGCTAAGTACGGGATGCTCGCCCCTGGGGTATCCGATTCTAACCCTAAAAAGGATTGATGGGCGGGGCTGACACAAGCGCTGGCCTATCCCATGTGGTTCTGAGCTTCGTTTTTTTTTTTTTTTTTCTTTCTCTTCTTCTAAGAAAGTTGGACACGCCCCCGACGTGTCATTAAATCTAAATGGCCATTTCGTGCACCTGTTGTATCCTTGGTATCCATTTTTTCCCCTTCCACTCAAACCCCCACCCCCTTTTATTTTCTTTTTAGAAAACACAAAAACACTCATTTCCATCAGGCACATTTCATTGGTGCATTAGTAAAAGGCTCCTGGATCCCTCGCCATTTATAAAGCCAATGTCCACCTCATAGCCATTGATTTCAGTATACTTGTGACACTCACTTGAGGACACACTGGGTAGCATGGATAGGGGGCTGATTATGAACTCGATCCTACACTTACACTACACTTAAGTGCACTTATTAAGTGCACTTTAATAACTAACAAGTTTCTTATGGATTCTGCTTCAGCCTTTGCCAGTCCCCCTTTCAGCTCAGCAATGACTAGCGGGTCAGAGCTAACGGTGGAACCATTTACTTAATCACCAGAAACGGTGAGGATGTACACTGATAAAAGGGCTCGTAGGATTTATGGTCACATTTTAATTTGGGTGGGAGATCATTCTTATACACCCTTCTACCGGTTTCTGCTCAGAGCCAGGTTAGACACCCGCTTTTCTTTTTTTTTTTTGTAAGGGAGCTGTGGGAGCTGTGGGCTTCTCAACAGGGAAAGCATTTGGCTGGATCCACTGACTTGTGAGTCTGACTGTGGCTGTTAATTTGATATGCGGTTGGGTTCTTCCAACCACATACTCTCCCTAAGGTTGAATTAAATATGAAACAGTTGGTCAGCCATTCCATGGAATCTTTAAAAGTATAGTGCACCCTGAAAATGAATGAGATCCCCCCCCCCTCCTGAAAAATATTTTGAGCTGACGCAAACACTAGCATTTTTTTTTTTGCAGGTCTGATTAATGCATCAATCTCCACAAGGTTTCATTTCAAAATTAGAGTGCAGGCACTGTAGAGTTAAAATGCATCTCTTGAGGTGAGAGAATTGGGTAATGCAAATTTTTAGTGGCTACAGACATGAATGGAATGCAACATTAACCTTTTTGAGGTGTGAGATCACAAATATTTGATTGGAATGTTCTTGCCTGAACATTCTAATGCTGATGTAACAACCACTACCTGTAGTTGAAAGCAATGGAGTTCTAGAACACAGATTTAGAATGGGGGGGGGGGGGGGGTAACATTCTAAAAAAAAACCTACTCTTCAAAGGGTTTAAAATATTTTACTAGTTGAGAGAAACCAGAGTTCACAGAATGAGAATCCAATGTGCACTGAAATAAAACTGCCCCTTTTCCATCTAATGATCAGTGGCACCACAGCTAGATCATCGCTGCTCATGGGTCTTTATATCCCCGTATTACACCATAGAAGTGCAGTGCTAGAATAATACACATACAGCTTGAGGATTTTATTTTTTAAAAAGAAATCATTTATTTGGTTTTACCAGACATGCCATACAAAGGGTTTATGAATACAACATGAACATGACAAAAGTAAAAGGATAGTCCAATTTGCTGGAAAGTGAGGTACTATTGTCCCGTTTATAAAAAACAAAAAAAAAACAAAATTAAAAAAAAAAACAAACAAAAAACCTTATCCACACCAAGAACTACAAACCACGCCCGCCCACCCACCCAGCCCCAAGCCACAGCCCAAATGCACACGCTGGCTCACGGAAAGGGAAATATTACACCTCTGTAATCTTGAGTAGCGCTGCATGTTTAGTCGGAAAGGAAGTACTACTTCCAGCAAGACTTCCCCTCCCCCCCCTTATCGCTACGGCAGCATAAAAAAAATAATTAAAAAAACAAATGCACAAAGCCCCAAAATACAACCACATCAATTCGATGTGCCTTGAACTCCTTATATATGCAATGCTTAAACCACACAATTCGCAGTACATTTCTTGAAATGCCACTTGTGAACCAAATGGCTAAAGTTCGCAAGCTTCTCGAATAAGTCCAATGAACCGCCTACTGTATGTGGTTTCTTTATATATATATATTTTTTTTAAGTTGGTCTGAATAAGAGTGTCTGCTAAATTAATGCAATGTAATGTCTTTGCTCGGTTTTTCCAGCACGGTAGCGTGGTGTAACGGTTAAGGAATCGAACCCGCAGCCCCGACGCCGTATGCCGACTGTGCCCTTCAGCAAAGAGCTTAAGCAGAGACGCTTCGGTCAAACGTCCAGCTATAGAAACGGACTCCATGTAAAAACAGAATGCATGCTGGGTAACCTGTTCCGGACAAGTGTGTCGGTTAGACGTTTAAAATGCGTCACGCGGTGCTAACAGGACAAGAACCCCCCTCACGCTCTCGACCAGGCCAACCGACACTTGCGCCCCAACGCCATCCACTTGGGTTTGTGGGAGACCCCCCCCCCGCCTACTGACATGCTCAAGTTGAAGCTGAGGATGAGCTCAAATGGGAATCTCACCCGGGATGAACACTCAGGTGCAAACGTTCGACAGCAAACCCTGCCGCTGGTGGAGTCCCGTGTGTGTGTGTGTGCGTGTGGGCGCGTGTGTGCACGCGTGTGTGTGTACGCGTGTGTGTGTGTGTGTGTGTGTGTGTGTGTGTGTGTGAGAGTGTGTGTGTACGCGCGTGTGTGTGTGAGCGTGTGTGTGCGTCATGTCTCTCTCAGAGCGGAAGGGAATGGACTGGTGACCCATGCATTGTTTTACTCACCTTCCTTCCCTGCTCCAATGGCGAGGGGGGGGTGGGGTGGTGAAGCGGAGGCCCCGACACAGAAAGAGGGGACCCCCCAGTTTCATCTCAGCCTCCCTACAGCAATGCGCCACATAGCTGTTCGGGGCACAGGTGGAACACCTCAGTAGTGTGTGTGTGTGCGTGTGCGTGTGTGTGTGTCTGTGCGTGCGTACTGGTGCGTCTCACTCGAATCACTTCACAAACACACATAACCACAAAACAAGCCGATGCAACAAATCCTGCAACTCCCACCCCCCCCCCACATTGTTTTGACGCTACCCGTACAAAAACGTCCCGAGTGAGGTCGTTTTGGAAACTCGACACGCTGAGCCTGATCCTACAGCTTACACACGGTCCTACGGGACATTTTTGTAAAGGAGGAGGAGGACTGCACAGAGATGAGAGGGTACTACTCAGTACATCCCTGCTGCATAGATAAACAACTGGACTTGTGAGGACCACTGCACTACACTAAAGAAAATTCATCCATCAATTTACAAAACATCCGTTAGAGGAAGACCCTTGAGAGCCAGATCACTGGATGAAAGAGATTTTCTTTTTTTTCTTTTTTGGTTCCAACTGGACATTTTGGGACACATTCAGTTGGTGGGAGGGGGGGGGGGGGTCAAACCAGGCATTTCAGAAAGTGCCTTGTACACTGCTTCCCCACAGAAAGCCCCCCCACCATGCCCCCCGAGTCTGAGTAAAAAGAGTCTTCAGATGCCTCCCCCACCAGCGCCCGCGAGCGTCCTGCGTGAAGCACAGTCTGGAGCTGTGCGGGACACGGGCCTGGGCTGCTGCTGCGAAAGGCTGATCAGAACCAGAACCCAGGCGGCGGAGGCGGAGGCAGGCGTGGTGTACGGCGGGCAGGCGCTGGGGGAGGGGGAGGAGGAAGGGGAGGGAGGAGGAGGAGGAGGAGGGAGACGGCGGCAACGGCGGTGGATGATGATGTCACCAGCATCGGAGAGAGAGCCTCAAACTCACCACGTTCTGAGGGGGGGGGGGGGGGCTGCCGCCGCCGCCGCCACCGAGACGAGGGGGTGGGGGAGGGGGGCGGGGGCGGGGGCGGGGTCACAGCTCCGCCCAGCTGGCCCGTCGCCACGTGCGTGTGCAAAGGGACTCGCGCACGTGCGCTAGCACTTCGCTTTCGCAATGTTCCGGAGTGTTCTTAGAGGACACCTCAAACGTCGACGGAGGTGTGGGGTCCACAAAGGAAATGTATGCTTTTTGTGGTGGAAAGGGGGGGGGGGGGGGGGGAAAGGCGGGGGTGGGTGGGGGGGTGCATTAACGAGGCGCAGGCGTTGTCGGGGGGGCACTTTTACCTTGGTGGGGAGTGCTTCCAGGGTACTGTGCGACGCTAATAGTCTTCCCCCCACATCGCACGCACATGCCGTCCGGTGGCCGGGCACCTATTTCAGTTGGAATAGTTAGTGAAAGGGGAAGAGAGCACAGGAGCATGCACTACTACAGCATAGGCGTCACAGACACAACGGGGTGGGGGCCTACGTTACGCCCTCCCCCCCGGCTGTTCTACGTGTAAGCAACAAGCCCCCGTCAAACTAGCCATCAAAACCAGGACAGGACTAAACTCCTGGGAGAATAACCTCCCCCCTCCCCTCCACATGAGTGGCTACAGGTATGCTCCTGTTAACCTGTATGGCAAGGTGAGTCACTCCACAGCGTTCTAAAGAGTAAATGCACGGATGGGTATTTTGCCTGCCCCCCCCCCCCCCCAAAGTTAGTGCACTAGCCGAGATAGACAGGGAGATGAAACTACCAGAGCTCAACAGAAATCCCTGCATATTTGGACACACTTCTGGGCTGGTGTCTCCACCTGATATCACCCATCAAAACCCCCACGGGTACAGACCCCAAAATTCACCCCCAGATCAAGAAACTACAACTTTTCACAGGGGTAGGGAAAACAAAGAAGGGTTGAATGAAATAAGCTGGAAAACTTCCAAAGCCTACGAAAAATACTGATCAGAACATTCTTTATTTATTTCAAGTACATTAAAAGATAAGGTGAAATCAAAAAAATATGCGCCGATAACAGGAACAAGAACAAGACATTGAATGCAACTGAAAGGCGCCGTGAGAGTGAGATTGTGTGTGCGTGTGCGTGTGTGCGTTGGTGTGTGTGTTCGTACGTTTCGTGGGTTTTTTTCTGTCCTCACCGTTTTCACCATCTTAATCGACCGGCAGAAGTTAGAGGAAGGGCAACCCCCAAGAGAGAAAGAAAGAGAAAGAAAAATGAACAAGGTGGAGGCGGAGACTCGACAGAATGCGCCGGCGGAGACGCGAGAGAGAGGCCTGAGAAAACCAAAATGCGTCCCTCCCCCCCCCCACCACCACGGGACGCATTCGCTCTCAGGGCTCTCAACGCCGCCGCCGGGACATCCAGAGAAAATCACACAAAAAATTAAAAACTACGCTTCGATTCGTTCTCGGGCTCTGATGTTGGCTAAGGTAGGTCAGTGTGATCTTTAGCCTCTCAAAGCTGTACAAGTGACACAGGGCACGGTGATTCCCTGGGGGGAGGGGGGGGGGTATAAGACCACAACACAAAATCTCAATTTTCAGTTTCGCTGTTCATCAGATCAAGAATACGGGGATTCAAAGTTGGGATGGGGGTTATAGCGTCCATTAATTATATTACTTGCTGAGGGGGGAATATTACAAATTTGCAAGGGGTAATAATATCAGATTGTGTGTGTTAACAGTCAGCTTATTCTTGTACAGCAATGTGAGTTCTGAATGTTTGAAAATGAAAATAACAGGTGAAAGAAACACAACTGATCCAAGTTTAAGTTTAAAAACAGGTGTCTTTGGAGTATATCCCCATAAATGAAAGGCATTCAAAATTCCTCCACAAAGAAACCTTAAGAGCGATCACATCAATTCAAGCGCATCAATTCAAGCATTCTTGGGAGTTGAAAGGTTTTGCAAAATCGCTTTTATTGTACAGTGATTAACGGTTGTATTAAAGGGGGAAAAAAAATAATATATATATATATAACTTTTGGCCAAAGAGCGTGAACTTGTCAGACGAATATCCCAACCAGCCGTCTAAATCAATGTGTATGAACCCAAGCAGACAAACTTTGCAAATGCATGCTTTGTCCAGGTTCAGAAACCATAGGGTGAATGCATCAGCTATGAGAGGTTCACATGCTGCTTAACGTGAATCGCACGATAAAAAACCCCCCCAAAAAAAAACGCCCTACGCACAACTAACTTAACCACCTCCAAGCAACAATGCTACCGTGTCAAATTTTGTTCATTAAAAGAAAAGAACTTTACATTGCTGAAAGTGTGTGTGTGTGTGTGTGTCGTCAGTGGAAATCCCAGTCACAAATGGCATCTGATCAGTTCAAAGCCTTGCTGTACATGTTGGGAGGGTATAACTGCAGATGTGTTCCAACCTTAAAACGGAGCTAAAGCACCCATATTGGAGCGACTAAAGTTCGAGTGACCAGGTGGTTGTTTTAATGAGTCTCTTCTTCTTATATTTCATACACAACATAAACACAACATTTCACTTGCAAAAAAATAGGGAAAGCATTCATCGGCATAAAGAAGCAAAAGGGGCCAATGTTTATATATATATATTTTAAAAAAACACATGAAACTCAATCTCCATCGACTTCAATGAGTATTCAGACAGGCCTGCTACCGGCATGCACAACCTGGTTATGTGTAGCAATTAAATCCAAAATGCTGATTGGCTGAAATGGAAAGCCAAGTCCTAATTCCTATTGGCTGCTCCCTGCTGCATCACAGAGGTAGATGCCAGAAGTGGGGGACGAGGAGCAAAATGAGGGTAAGCGGGACGCAATGCTGAAAAACGGGGCGGGGCGGGGCGTAGTTATGTTTCGTACGCTGCTGTGTGTTGCATCTGCCAGTGGGTGGCATGTTACACAAGCCCCCCTCCACCTCCCCCACCCCCACCCCCGTTTCCACGGTAACGAAATAAGTCCCGCTGGCATTTCCCGTGTGTTCGCCCTGTCGCGTGTGGAGATCGAGAAAGAAGACACGGCGCATGGCCCACACAAAATCCGCTCGCCACACTCCTGGGAGAAAAAAAACAGTCGTCCAACCCTGGTCCTGCGTGATACACATCGCTGCATAGCTGTACGATCCCACCCACCCCCACCCCCCCAGGCTACCATGTTATCTATGGAAACAGATCCATAATGGCTGCCCACACAAAGGCAAGCCATTACTCCCCGATTTCCTCCCGGGTTCTACTCATGCGGTTTTGCGAGGAGTCAGTCCAAACATCAGAGTGTCTAAAAGTCTCAAAAATGTAAGAAAATCTGGCTGTACCAACAACTGGTACTCAAGATACAGGAGGATGGCAGAGTGAGTACAGAGGGGTACTGAGAGTCCTCTCTATACTAAGCTTCACCACAGACTGAGCAGTACAGCTACTGTGTGTGCTTTTGGGTGTGAGACCGTGTCCACTGCCTCCATGGTCGGAGTGCACTGAGAAAACTGAACGAGGACCAAGGTTGGGGGGCAAGAGTCCTTCCAACACAAAGACACCTTCCACACACACACAGACAGACAGACAGACAGACACACAGATACAGACACGCGCATGCACACACACGCACACACGCACACTCCCAGAGATGGGCGGACACGCGGGCACACACGCCCCCTGCGCAGTGGAGGCGGGGGGGAGGGGGTATGGGAGGCGGTTATCGGTAGGGGGGCTCTGGCGTGTGGAGGTGGGGCATGTCGGGGTGGCGGAGGAGTGGGTCCTTGCGCGGCGGCGGAGGCGGCGGTTCATACACTCTGGGTGAGGCCACGGTGGTGGGCGTGACCGCCTGGGTGGCGTCCAGCTGGGCGGAGGGCTGCGCGGGCATGGCGGGCACCACGCCGGGGGGCGGGTAGGCAAACTGGTACTGAGGGTACTGCTGATACTGCTGGTACTGCTGGTACTGCTGGTAGTACTCCGCGTAGTATCTGCGACAAGAGAGGGCCACACACAGAGACGGTAAGCAAGTCATACTCAATGGAAAACTTTCCTGGACTTTCAATAGCTTGCATTACTTTACAATACAGGCATTCAGAAGATTCTCTTGTCCATTTATACTGCTCAATATATACTGAAGTAATTCTGGTTAAGTACCTTCCGCAAGGGTAATGGCAGAAGGCACAATGCACAATGGCAGTGTCCCAACTGGGAGTCGAACCTGCAACCTTACGGTCACTAGCCCAGTTCCCTAGCCATTAGGCGGATAGGACACTGCCACACACTGACTTTAGCCGCTAAAGCTGCCGACGGCGGGTCGTACCTCGCCATGGCGTCCTCCTCGGCTGCGGCGGCGGCCTCCTCCAGGTGGGCGGTGGGCGTTGGGAGCAGCGCCCTGCGTTTGGGCCGCTGGCAGAGGAAGGGCTTGGGCACGGGGTCGGGCAGGAGGGGGGCGGAGCGCCGGACGGGGCTGCGGTCGCGGTCGCCGCCCTTGGCGCCCGCCTGCTGCTCGGCCAGGACCTGCTGGCCCTGGGCGAAGTAGTGCGCCCGCGCCGCCTCGAAAATGGCCTGTCCCGAGGGGTCGGCGCTGGACCCGTACAGCGCCGCCGGGGCCACGCCGTAGCCCGGGTCCACCGCCGCCGCGTCGCCGTGCGCCGTCAGGTACACGGGGTTGCCCATGCCCGGCGCGTACACCTGCCCGCCGTAGGCGTGGGCCACCGCGGCGGGCCCGCCGTTGCCGCTCATGGTGCTGTACATCTGCGCGGCGCCCATGGTCAGCGCCTGATTGGCCGAGGAGCCGTACAGCTGGCTGGCCACCGTGCCGTACACCTGGCTGGCCAGCGCGCCGTACACGGCGGGGCTCACCGGCGTGCCGTCCGTCCGGCTGCCCGAGGTCAGGCCCGTCAGCGCCGCGTAGGTGGGGTCGAAGGTGGAGGTGTTGTAGACGGAGTTGTGGACGCTCTGCTGCACCTGCAGCGGGAGTCCCGCGGCGGCGGCGGCGGCGGCGGCCAGCACGGCCGCCTGGCTCTGGTACTGCTCCAGCGTGGGCTTGCCCACGGGGCACTCTCCCGCGTAGTGGCCCTGCTTGCCGCAGCTGACGCAGGGGATCTTGCCGCTGGACGCCTGCTTGTTGGGCTGCACCTTGGAGAGCTCCACGGAGAGCGGGCGCCCCTTGAAGGAGGTCCCGTGGAGGGCCTCGATGGCCTGCAGGGCGTCCTCCTTGTTCTCCATGTGCACGAAGGCGTACCCTGCGGAGGAGGAGAGCCTGGCTGTCATTGAGCGCAGGAGAAGCCGTTAGAAACCCGGGCCAAACGCCACACAAACTCCACTCAGCCACACACCACAAACACCCTGCCACTGAACACCTGACAGGCTACCAGACACAGGAAATGCACACAGGACTACATGACTGCATGTGTTGACGTTACTAAGCACAGAGACTTCTAAATCAGGCGATGAAACTCTGGTCCTGGAGTGTCAAGAGATCTAACCAGTTGTAGAAAAGTACCTTCAGAACATGGTCATCTGCACTCATTAAAGCCGATAATTAATCCAATTATGAAGTCACAGGTTTAATTATCAGGTTTAATGAAATCTGGAAGGTACTAAGCATTCCACCATTCAGGCTCAGGTTCTTAATCATCAATAAAACTCTTGCGATTAAGTAGTAAAAATAATTAATTTTGAAAAAAAAAAAAAAATCTGTGGCACTCCAAGACCAGGGTTCCCTGATTTTAATCTAAACTATGGGACTCCTATGGGACTCCTTGAATCCCATTTCTCAAAGATTTAACTTTACGGTCTAAGGCGATGCAATATTCTTGACACTGTAAATAAGGTCTTGGCATTGATACATATTTTAAATTTAAATATATAAAGGCAAAAAGTTAAAAAGACTAACTGATAGTTTAGCTGGTGATGGCTATGCCTTCACAATTAGCCTCTTCTAGTTAAGCCCAGAAATAAAGGGCATCTTCTGCCTTTAGTGTGTAAGGAAGGACCCAGTGAAGACAGGTTGGTCAGCTGATCATGTGATGTGACTTAACGGTCAGAACCGGAAGACAATTTGCTCCAATTATTCAAGTCCTCCATGTCAGTATCTGCTGTGATTGGTTAAGCCACAACGTTGCAGATTCTGCAAATTGACACTTTTCCTTTCCGACAAAATTTGCTAAACTGCCCCAACAGGTCTTCAGAGGCCTACGCATCAAACAGGATTGAGGTCAACTTCAATTTCAATTCGGTCAATTTGGGAAATGAACTGAAATTCAATTCATTATCTAAAAATGTTCATTTATTTTTTTAAACCCCTACAGCATTCTATAAAGATTTCTCGATTCACTAACTGAATTTCAATTCCCTTCCCCGAGTGACCGAGTCGAAACGGAACCGAACCCGCAACCCCCGGCGTCAAAACGGGGAGGCACAGCCGCTCACCTTTGACCTTGTCGCACTCCAGCACCTTGCCGAAGGTCTGGAAGAGCTCCTGCAGGTCCTCGGTGGTGCACATGCCGCTCAGGTTGCCCACGAACACCTTGGTGGAGTGGAGCGGTCGCCCGCGCGACTCCTCCACCACCAGGTTGCGGCCGCGAAACTCGCGCCCGTTGAGCTCCTTGATGGCGCGGGCCGCCGCCCCCTCGCCCTGCAGGTGGACGAAGGCGAACTGCCGCAGCACGCTGCAGCTCACCACCGCGCCGTACGGCTCGAAGATGGACGTCAGCTCCTCCTGCGATGTGTCCAGGGCCAGGTTGCCCACGAAGAGCTTCACCGTGTTGCTCTTATCCATTGCGCCTGGCGAGAGAGAGAGAAGGAGCAGAAAGAAAACGTTTAACGGCATCCGGACAGACGTACATAACAAAGGCCGATCGGTCTACGTGCACTCTGGTCTAGGCCGGGCTGGCCGGTGGTGGATGGGGACCCCCTCTATAGCCGGGTTCCTCCCGAGATTTCTTCCAGTCAAGGAGTTTTTTTCTCACTACTGTTTGAATGTTTTTCTTCCCATTGGAACGTTTGTTTTTACCTCAATTGCTTGGTTTTTTGGAGGTTCAGGCCTGCTTCACCCTCAGTTTTCTTTTTAACGCCCACTGCTATGCAAATAAATGGAATTGATCTGAAATCTGTTCTTCCATCTACCAATATTTGGTAGACTGTGAAAGGAACCTGACAAATGAAGCTTCAATAAATTGCCTAAATTTTGCCATTGCAATCTAGTGACCGACAATGCGTCAAACTGACATAGGCTACTGACTTACATCAAGTGACCATGTAATTCAAGCACACTTGGTTTTTTTTCATTTAACAAAATGACTAGTTGTATACCGTGCTTTTAGGTCTGTCTTTCCAGGAGATAAAACACAAACCCATTCTTTAATTTTATTCATTTATACTTTATCTGAGAAAGCTCCATTGAGATTGAATTCCTTTATCAGGACGGACTGGGTCACAATGATCCTAACCAAAAATTTATGAAGGATACCCATGTACTTATGCATTCACCACTCCAAAAACAAATGAGAAAATAAAACTCTTTTACATTATTGTAACGGCAGTTTCAGCCTATGCGTATGTGGAGAAGGACTGTGTGAACTGACAAGTCTACAAACAGCTATTCCAATAAACTACCAAACTAACGTAATTATCTAACCAATCGTTAAGCAAATCTTCAGGTAGTACCGTAAATATACTCCACGGAGTTCACACAACAAAACTACCTAGGCCTTTATTTGCACCAGCGACATATTTTTTAAAATACTCTGCTTTCCAAGTCGCCGGATATACGCTCCCATTATAAGTACACGACCAGCCCAATGACGCAGCGTGAACCCGGTTAGCTAGCCAAGTTGATTTCTAGTTATCAACCTGACCTTACCGTAACACAAAACAACTAGCTACACGCGCATTAATTTAATGTAATAACAATTATCCTTAGTAGAATTTAGTCTGTTACAATACATTAATCCTGACGGCCTTCCTAAGCAAATAGGTAGACAACTACTTAGCTAAGTTAGCAAGCTATTGTTAGCTTGTTTACTAGTTAACCGGCTAGCTCGCGAGGTTGACTAAATATGTATTATTTACCCGATTTTCTCCTTTAAATTTTATTTCCAAAAGAACAACGGAGTCGTCATTTTGCAAATTTTAAACCATATGGCCCAAAAAACGATCTATCTGTCTGGACATATAATCTAGTGAACCCGTTGGCTAGGTCACCATGCCTGCCTTGTGACAACCGAGCACAGAAGACACTGACGACTCGCGCGCACAAAATCTCGGCCTCGAAGACAAAACGCAACTTTAGGCCCACTATAACCTAGGTAACCGTCGACAGCCATATAACATTTATACCTGACGTAAATAACTATATCTATATATGTTCACACTACAATACAGCTACTCAATTAAAGATTAAAGTACAACAAAGTGAGAAAGACTGCGGCTTCCATCTTACCTAAACGGTGCAGTGTTTCAAAATGGTAGCGCCCGCTTCCGTTTTTTGAAACACGGAAGCCTCTCGCCGAGTCGCCGGTAGGAAATCGGGAAAGCGCCTGCTGATGTTCTTTTCTAGCGATTTACCTTGATTGCGTTGGTATTGAACAGCGTATTTTCAGGGGTTTAAAATTACGAGAACATTTAAACCCCAGTGGGACATTTGCTGTTCTATTTTTAAATGATGCCAACTCCTACAGCAAAATCAAACTATTTATGTAACGTTATGTAAGAAAACTGCTGACATCAGCAAATAGTTTTTTTATGTGAATACAGCTGTGGAAGCTCCACTTAAAGCTCATTTTAAATCGAAGCCTTCTATTTCAATATTCAATCATTTAAAATTAGGTTAACCCCTGAGTGTAAGGTTTAGATATTGAGCTAAGGGTTTGCTTTAAAACCAAATCTAAATTAAAAAATGTAGTTTGTAAAAAAAATAATAATTTAACTCAAAGGTTATGTGCAATTACAACCACATGCATAATGGTATTACATGAAATAACCTCATATTCATTATGAACTTGGTAACAAGTTGTTTTGTGGTTTTGTGCATATTGCTTCATTTGAAGAAAAAAAAGAATCTTCTTTTGTACAACCAGGTGTTGTGTACATCCATATTGATTTGTACTGTTTGCATGCTACATAGTACATACTACGATTACTTAGCAAGCTGTTAAAGAACAATCACTGCAGTTACCACATTTGACACTGAATTAACTCACAGAGAAGTTAAGCCTCTGAAAAGCTCATTTGCACATATACACTGGCCATCCTTTTTTGTTTTTAAATTATGCTTTATTACTTAAGAGATTTTTCAGCAGAGCCTTAATCAGACTGTCCTCATCCACAGACTTCCATTCAATTTTGAAATGAGGCCTTGTAATGGGTTGTTTTTTGGATGCATTAATCATATCTGCAGAATGACTTAACATGGAGCAGTCATTGTTGGGTAAAACCATATACTTATAAGTGACTGAACTACCTAAATGTAAAGCAAGCATTCACAGCCAGCTAGCATCACTCTACTTCACCAGTTAATTGCATTACCTATTTTTGATCAAGCTATCCAGATGTTTTGTCATCAAATTAAATAATCATCGGATGTATTCAAAATCAGTGGCAATGACTGAAATCAGACAAACACAAGGCCAAACAAATCATTTTTAATGTATGGATATGTAAGCATAAGCGGTTTCTTTGATACAGTCTCATATTGGACAGACACCATGATGTTGTTTTGAATGAACTATTCAAGCCTAAGGCTTGTCCAGGACAAATCTTTAAACAGTGTATTCACAAGTTTTTCTAGTCTTTTACAAGTTGTCCTAGAATTCATCTACACAATTACAAAGATTAAACTGACAAAAATAGACAGTCAAATTGGCTCTGTGTATCAAACTCATAATTTCTCAAACTGTATCAGAAAAATAGAATCATTAGCTCCAAACGAAACTGGCAATAATTAATTTCTATCAGATCTCAAGCTTCAGAGTACTTCTTTTACACATTTGGGCAAACGTGTACACTGTTCTCTTCTGGTTTCAGCCAACCGAAACAGGCAAATGCAACTGCTCATCATCAAGCTGCTCAAGGCTATCGTCAAAGCTCACACCAAAACTCCACATTTGCACACCTTTGAAATCAAACACACCGCCTGCATGTGAAATGGGGTTAAATCAACTGGAGCTGGAGTGGGGGGTTCAGTGAGTGGAATCCATGCGGTGTAAGGCCACAGTCTGACAGGCTAACGCTACAGGGCCAGGCTGTACAGAACGTCCACATAAAAACTCACTATTGTGACCCAAGGCGGAGCTGACCAGGCACTTTTCTCCTTTCTCACGCCCCTCGCTCTCTTTCAGTGTACGTTTCAGGCCTGGCGTTGCCATTAGCCTGCTGGACTGAGAGCTGGGGGGTGGGGTGGTGGGAGGGGCTAAGTGCCTTTTCCTTCACAGATTGGCCGCTGGGGCGTCAGTCTTCCTGCGTCCTTTGCCAGCTATTGGCCGGTCCCTCTCCTCCCAGATGGTGACTCCATCGCAGGCGCAGATCTTCTTGGCGTTCTGGAAAAGGCTCGCCGATCGAGCGATGATGCCGCACGCCAGCCTGGAAACCAGAACGGGACCAGGGACAGACCCAGGAACAAACAAACAAATATACACGCACGCACGCACACACACACACACACACACACAAAGTGAGTGGATCATCTGAAGACTTCACTCTGTACAGTTCAACGGGATGTGATATAGATGAGACGAGAAGGACTGAACCGCAACGAAAGGGATGACATCAACCCATACAGTTTTAAAATCTGATTTACTAAGAATACTTCTGTATGTTGCTGCATTCATTGCATTAGTTGCCTTTGTCAATATCCTTACATGTCAGCCTAGTTCTAATGAATTAAGGTGTAGACAAGTGATTTGTAGTTGGGATGGCTTGTAAGGGCAGTCTTGACTGCAGTATGCTACTCAGGAAAAGACTGATGCAAAATTGCCGGACTACAGTTGGTCAGACATTTGTGTTTGTCAAAATGAATAAACATTGCAGTCATTCCCACCTCTCTCCAGAATTCCCAGTTTGTTTAGACAAGGGATGGCCCCCCCTGCCCAAGTCATCTTCTCCGGAATCCACCACCAACGAACGTCCAATTATATTCCAAACCTGGAAGAAAAGCAACTAATATGAGATATACAAATTGAGATAATGGCAGTTACTGCAAGTAGAAGCGCTACTGTGCGTAATCGCTCGCAAAAATTTCAAAATTCATAAGACCCCTGCAATATGTCCTCCTTGAAATGTGTGTTACTATACTTGTTCTGACTCTGTGTATTTTAGCTCAAGGTTTCTTTTTAGACATGGGTCCCTTGTTCAATGTTCCCGACCCTGTGAGAGAGCTGTCCACACAACTGCCTGTATCCAGGTGAGGGGCTCCGCTGCTATTGGCCAGGAATTAATATTCACTGCTGCGGTTTTGAACTTGTCACTTTATTCCTCAGCTACAGAAATAATTTCTCCCTTGGGGAGGTCAGGTGACTGAGTGTTCCAGGAGGCCAATCAGGGTTCGGTACCTTCAGCTGGGAGTCTTCCAATCGGAACGAGGCTCGGCCATTGGATTCCACCACGATGTTCCCCAAGTCACCAACATGCTGAGGTATGCACATACACGTTGTGTCATGCACACATACAACTCTGCACATGATCTCAGCACACGCACACAAACGCACACTTTTACTTTACGTTATACACTACACAGCCAAAAGTATGTGGACACCTGACATGCAACATCTCATCCAAAATTATGGGCATTAATATGGAGTTGGCCCACCCTTTGCTGCTATAACAACCTCCACTCTTCTGGAAAGGCTATATACTAGATTTTGGAGCATTGCTGCAAGGATTTTCTTCCATTCAACCAGAAGAGCATTAGTGAGGTGGGGCACTGATTTAGCGATTAGGCCTGGCTCGCAGTTGGCTTTCCAACTGATCCCAAATGGGGATGAGGTTGAGGTCAGGGCTCTGAGCAGGCCTGTCAAGTTCTTCCACACTGTTCTCGACAAAACCATTTCTATATGGACCTCGCTGCGTGCCCGGTGGCATTGTCTTGCTGAAACAGGAAAGGGCCTTCACCAGACTGTTGCGGAAGCACAGAATCCTCTAGAACTGCATGCTACAGTATTGTACTGTATGCTGTAGCTTTAAGATTTGCCTTCACTGGAACTAAGGGGCCTAGCCAAAACCATGAAAAACACCCCCAGACCAAGGGGTGTCCAGATACTTTTGGTCATATAATGCATCACCCAGGCAAGGCTGCAGTACCCTCTCTGAGTCTTGGGGGGCGCCATGCTGTCTTCCATAGGGATTGTAGTGGTCCCCACAGCTGTGGAACGACAACAAAAGTAGGGTTATCTACCGTCCCGATCCTCATTAATAAGCTCCTGTCACCCTTACGGTGCGAAAGTAATAATTATTCAACAAGTAGGCCGACTGAACGTACTCCTTGTGAGGATAATTAATGGGTCTGTGTTCATATATCGCATTGCATTCATACCCACAGCAGTCGTTTCGCACTACAGCATTCGCCACACATGAAGCACCGCCATCTGCACGCTGCTATCAAACATTCTTTCATGCGCGACCTTGACATTTCAGTGTTATCATTATACTAACTGTGAGATGTTCAGGTCCACAAAGACCTGTCAGTGCAGTACAGCGAAGGGTTTTATTTCAGTTGAACAGGGTCTTTCATGCCCAAACACCCCTTACACAGGGAGGGAAAATAACCAGCTAATTTCAGCAGATTAAAAATTTTACTGCTTTGATTGCTACACACACAGCAGCCCTCCAGGACAAGAATTTTTAGACATGGTCAGTAGAAGATTTTGTGTCTTTGCTTTTTATACACCCTTATCCACAGCAAACAGCAGGGGAGTGAGAGAATCTGCATTTTCACTTATTGCATATTCATACAGCTGAATATAGCCCCGAGCATTTCAAGCTAAATATCGCACATGGGGTGAAATGGCAGCACAGCACCCGGGATTCGAACCGGCAACCCTCTTGTGTGGGATTACCTCAGGCAGTCGTTGGTGAGGTCACCCAGCTCGTGCACGTGGAGCCCGTGTGATCCTGGCTCCAGGCCGTCAAGGGTCCCGTCAATCAGGCAGCAGTCCCCCGTCACCTGCACAAAGCGAACCACGCCCTGGACAGGGCCGGCCCCTCCCATCATCGCCACGGCCGAGCCCAGGTCTGACACGCATGCGCGCACGCACACACACACATATACACACACACACATGCATGCACATACACACACGCACGAACACACAGCACACACACACACACACACACGTCATTCACAGCAATACACAGTTGACCTTCCATGCTCTGTCTCTATCAGCTGCATGAGATTGTCTGGGGCAGTGTCACCTGGTGGGCTGCAGAGTGTGAGGGGCATAAGCATTATGGAGGACATGTGTGCTGGTCTATGGCCTCCCAAATTCATGGAGGGTTCTGGATGTGATGGGTTGGTTTTACACTCGCCATTGTCCATTCCAGACCAGGGAATTCAGTGACACACACACGTGGACACACACAGCCACAGCCGTGCAGCCGTTGGGTTCGAGCCCCACCTGGGTCTGCAGCTCCCACTCCCTTCAGCACCGCCCGTCGCCCCGTGCTCTCAATCAAACTCTGCACCTCCTGGGACGTCAGGCTGGACTCCACCAGGACCTGCTCCTGCGCCAGGTCGATCTCCACAGACTGCACTCCTGAACGCACATAACAGGGGAGGGGGCGGGGGCGGGGGGGCTGCTTGTTATGCAGCACATGCATGTACACTGTGCACCGCTGGTTCCCAACCCTGTTGCTGGAGATCCACTGACCTGTTGGTTTTCATTTCGGCTCTAATTTGGCCCACACCCGGTTATACTAATTAGCAGCTCAATGAGATCTTTAGCTGTTGAATGAGGTGTGGCTTTGTTATGGTTGGAGTGCAAACCTCCAGGATGGTAGATCTCCAGGGACAGGGTCGGGAACCACTGCTGTATACATTCTCAATGTGCACATTATACCAAACAGGGTGGAAGACCATATCTTGTATTGGGGATAATTTACTTTAAAACTTGTTGACTTTCTCTTGGGAACAATACATTGCAACAGACCTAGACTTGTCTCTGTCTTAATTTTTCAAAAAGGAATGCATATCCATCTATCTCCGAATCTGAATGAAATGACCCATATCGTGGAAATGTTCTGGACTGTTTCTGTCACCTGCACTGTCCTCAATAATTATGCACAATACTATCGCAATGACCATTCTCTATTGCTATTAAACAGCTAATATTTGATTTATTGGATGACTGATCTCCACATTCTCACAGTAGCCTACAGTCTCACCTTGAGTTCCCTCCAGGGCGGTTCGTACAGCATTCACGCAGCCGTTACACGTCATCTGCACCCCGAACTCCAACTGCGAGAATAGTGGAATCGGATAAAACAGGGAACTTGATCACGTGGTCGAAAACCGCCGCGCACCTACGCACTTTTTGTTTAATATTAAATTCCTATTAATTAACAAAGTACGTCGTTATATATTTTGTATATTTCATTCATGTTTTTTTTGCACATAATTAGCTATCCAGTTACATTATTTTTTATCTTAAAAGTCTGTCAAATTAGAACTGTCAAACAGTGTTTAGTAATACGTAGTAATACACATTACAAAGTACACTTGTACATCCCAGCACTTGCGTTGGAAAAGCCAGCTGAGAAAGTACATTAAATATAATACAGTTAGCAAGAATACCTCGTTTTAAAAGACTTGATAAAAAAATACACATCATAGTGACATACATAACTAGCTAAATACTGACTGAAGGTGTAAAGGTTAGTCTATCGGCTGTATCCACGAACTTGTTATGAAGCTAACAATTTCGATGCTAACAATTTTTTGCCACTTTCGAAAACGATTATAAACACGCTGCAACAACCATACGACAGGCTTGCTCATAAATGTTATTAACATTATTAACAATATTCTTAAACGGACCTTGGTAGTCCTATCAGACTCCATCTTTTCGTCGCACGCCCGCTCTCAGTTATCAAATGGGTACTCTTCCTGTTTTGTGCCGACGTCATGTTAGTGAGGTCAACGAACGCTTTTAGGATGGTGGCTGCCACCTTCCGGAATGGGTCGGTCCCTACAGCAGGGTTTTTCAAAGAGACACTGCCATGGATTTGTGCAAAAATCATAATACGGACGGCAGTAATGATTCCCGGTAACGTTTGCAAAGGTCTGTGCACCCCATTGCCGTTTTGCAAATGTACAAATTCGTGCATCACATATCATCATTAGGGACTTATAGTTTAATATTGCTATAAATTATCTTCCACGGTGGAAGTCATTTGAAAGATCATAGGCTACTTGAGTTTCCAAGCACTACTAAAAACCACAGTTGACAGCCAAATAAATCGCGATAAAATGTAATTCACTTGAAAACGAGAAGGGGTAAAAATAACTGTGGGACAACCTGTGGCCTGATTTATGAAACTGATTAAGTGGATTAAGGTAATGGGAACCAGGCGTAATATCTAAATGTCGGCAAATAAAAGCTAATGATGAAATATTAATATTAACAGTAACAAAACAAGTTGGAAAATGAATGTGTAAATGAAATGCTTTTCATGATTAAATTATTAATCTCAATCATATTATTGCACAGTATTGATCTAGCAAAGTGCTGTGTCTGACTGTTTCTAATATGCACTCACTGTGAGTCTGGGATAAATCTATTCCACTAAAATAGTGTTCCATAGTGTAATCTGCAGAGATTATATACTATTATTCCACACGAGACAGCATTGCTGTCCGTATTTCTGAGAACACTGGCGTGTTATTTGATTCAGAAAACCCCCTTTGAGAGATGGGACTATGACCAGTCTCGAAAGCAAGATTACAGTTATTAATATCAATAATCATATTGCGTTCCCCATATGGACACTCAAACATTTGGCCTGTGAATCCGCATATTTGGGGCAGATCTGCCCAACCTGTTGGGGGATTACAGGCTTCATTTGACAGCAGATCTAAGCTGATCATGACCGAGTTCAGTGACTGACTGGATGGGTCATAGAGCTCGGGAAAAATGTGTGTGTGTGGGGGTGTGTGAGTATGTGTGTGTGTGTGTGTGTGTGTGGAGGGGGTGTTTGTGAATATTGCGCTTATGTGTATATGTTTGCAGGTGTGGTGTGAGTGCGTGTGTGTGTGTTTGCAGATGGGGTGTGTGTGTTCATGTGTGTGCGTGTGCAGATTGGGTGTGTGTGTGTGTGTGTGTGTGTGCGCGTGCAGGTTGGGTGTGTGTGTGCGTATGTATGTGCATGTGTCTGTGCTGGTGCAGTGTGAGTGTTTGTGTGTCTGTGTGTGTCTGGTTCTGCGTGAATGTGTGTGTGTGTGGGGATGAATATGTGTGGAAGGGCTCTGGGTGGTCAGTACTGCAGAGGAGTGGAATTTGTGTTGAGTCAGTGGGGCAGAAGGTGAGTATGGGGCGGGGTTAGAGAGCAAAAGGAGGAGGAGTCTGACTGCTTTGGAATGGGAGGCAAAACGACAGATATAATAGCAGTTATTCATGGGAAGTCTTTGAGGAAACACAAGGAGGGTATAGGGGAAGGGTTATCGGTAAGTAGATCACATTTTGGGGCCCAGTGCTTGACTTTTCATCCGTGATCAGTGCAACTAAGCATACCTTCTTTTTAAGATACCTTCTTTTTCTGTTCTGATCTGTTCTGCTCAGTATTCAGTCGCACAGGTGTGCGGTCCTGACATAACAGTGAGGCCGTGGACCGATACAGCTGAAGAACCCCGGCTGTCTAACACAGCAGCATAGACATGCTGCGCTTGAGGTACATGTGTTTACCTATAGGCAGAAAGGCAGGACAAGGGGGTAGTATAGGGAAACCCACATTATTTTTTAACTCTTTCCTCCTTGGTCTCCAATCCACCCCAATGTACTTCCAGTCAGTGAAATTTCAACCACAGCATGTGTTTTTTTCTTCTTTCTTGTGTGTTCGAAATACTTTCTCGAAGTATGAGACATGCAGCGGTCAAGCTCTGTTGGCTCTGCCGCTAATCCTAAGCTCAGAGAGCCATTCGATCCAGTTGGAATGGGGTTTCAGGCTCAGAACCCTTTCCTGACTAGGACTGGCACACAAGCCGGGCAATAGATCGCTGTTGCTAGGAAACAGAAGAGGAAGGAAAGAGGGAGGAGCCTGTTGTAGCCAATCGTGACAATGGCAGTCCTCTTTGAGGCAGAAGGCTCTAAATTCAATATATTCAGCTCTCACCTTTAAGGGCTCAAGTGCACCACACCAACTGCAGGAGCCTTGAATGGAAAGCTTGTTAGTCGGGACAAAACAACATTTCAGTATCATTCAGGATGGGAATTTCAATGTACACAATAAAATGAAAATTAATAATCTGGGGCAGAAAGAATCAGTACCGAAAATATTTTCAGTCTAATTACCACAGTGTGTCTTGACATGAACTAGACCTTGAGATTCAGTTTGAATAGCTTTTATTTTTTAGTGTGTCATGTTATGTAACCCATCAGATGCAACTCCTGCTCCTCTTCGTCCATTCACATGTTTGCTCTTTTCTTCTCCACAAAGCCAATGCCGGAGTCCAGGTGACGAGAAATTAAATAAATGACAGACCACAGCATGGATGTGTTTTCCACTTCGATTTGCTTTTCAGGGCAGTGCAGGAGGTCAGGTAGCACTTTCCAGCCCCATCTTTGTGTATTTATGTATTTTCTGTCTATGGTTGGCTAAGGGACCGGACACAGTGGCCTCAGATATACCATATAACCAAAAGTATCTGGACACCCCTTGGTTTGGGGCTGTTGTTCATTGTTTGGGCTAGGCCCCTTATATTTAGTGTTGTTATAGCAAAGGGTGGAACAGCTCCACATCAAGGCCCATCATTTTGGGTGAGATGTTGGATGGCAGGTGTCCACTTTTGGCCATGTAATGTGCCTCACATTCCTATCGTTTACTCTGATTGCACCGACAAATCACGCTCCAAAGGCTCAGCTATTGGGAATAATACTGGTAACCTGGCGGATAAGGAAGGAAACCTCTTCAGCAGTTCCTAAGGCATCAGCTGCAGCGGAGCTCTGTAAAAAGGAACGAAATGGTTTTAGCTACACACAGAATCTGGCACCTGTCCACCGTAAAAACAAATATATCCCCCCTAAACAAAAACAACAGTGAAAGGACTGGCAGAAATTTTGCCAGTCAAAAACCATTTAACGAAGGCAAAAACTGCATAAATCCTGTTTTTTAATTGTATAAATCCTATTATTTTATGGGATAGCCATTAAATAATGAGTTTGTGTCATTATTATATATTATTGTATATTAAATCCTGTAAGGTTTTTTACAAACATTTTACAGTAAAAATACTTTTTTTTTTTTACATAGTTCTGGGTTCACTTAGGTGTTCATTTTTTTTTTTTACTACTACAGTTCATTCATTCATGTGTATGTGTGAATCCAATTATTTGTGTCATTTCAAGTTCCTGAGCAAGGCTGTAGGGAATATGTTCAGGGACAGCTCTCTTTAGTATCATCCTGGCTAAGGGCCCACTGAATAAATAAATAAATAGATAAATAGATACAGGGAGAGGTGTTACATTTAAACAGTAGGTGTGGTGGGGGATGTTTGAGCTGTAAAAACTGCTTCGTCGTGAGGACTGATCTTAAGGCATAAAGCACAGGATGAACCATCTTTAGTTTCGGTCATAGCTGGGTGTGATATGTTGGGCGTGCAGTAGTGATTGTTACTAGGTTACATTTCACTTTTCTTCAATCCATTAAAAAAAAAAACAACAAAAAAAACGTTTACCTCTGGAAATATTTACATTAATATATGGAAACAAAAATGTAGATTAATGTGTGCTATCTCAGTGAAATAAAACCTTTTGAGTAGTTCTAATCACTATTTTAAACAAATATGAAATATGACTTATGTATTGTTGTTTAAACTATGCATGTACTACACATTTTGGCAAGAGTGACGATCGATGGCAGAGGAAAATCATTTAAAATTGGACAGCTTGGTCCTATGTCATACGCAGTAGGCTGTTGTGTTTGGAATGGGTTGGTGAGGAATATGCTCTGTATCGCCCCAGGATTATGCAGCTGAAAATACAACCTTAACCGTCAAATGTCTGTATGACATGTGGCATATTGGGATATAGATGCATGCATGCATTTTGCCGAAATACATCAACCAGATTATAGGAACAACAATAACTGTTTGTAAGGGCAATTGCGTCATTAATCCAACGAAGGTTAAGCAAGACACCTATACATCCCTATAGGTCAGTTGTGGCTGCAATATGGCGCAAGCCGATCTGTAGAATGGCCCAACCAACTCGTTGATAATAAAAACAGGCTATGTTTCACAAGTATTTATGCGTCTTGAACATACGGTATATAAGCCTATGCCGTCACTTCTCAGCAAGAGTGATTATGTCACAGGGCTTCTCGCTGTTCTCAACCAGAGTTCTGAACGTATTTGAATCAAGATGTGCGTGTGCACGGGCGCGCATGCGGGCTTATGTGTGTGCGTGTGTGTCTGTATACATGTGCGCGTGAGCGCGCCTCCGTGAGCATCGGCAATTTGAAGCAAAGCGGTTTGGAGCGACTTGACCGACTTGCTTGCGCACGAGGTGTCTCATCGCGAGGATGTTGATGGCAGTTCCGATCTCGCGACTGCGACAGTGGTGGCACCGAATCGCCGACAGAAATATTGCTTAGAAGAAACGATGCATTCTCGCGCTACTGCCATTTTCCCCGAATATTCTGCCTTATTTGTGAATCAATAATTTACCAGGAGGAACAGGGTCCCACACAGCCTGAAGCAGGTGAGAGGGACGGAGCCTATAGCCATAAAGAAGAATAGCCAAAGCCACCCTCTCTTTCTCAGTTGTGAAGTGACAAAGGTGAGAATTAACGTTAATGTTACATGTCATTTCCTTGCATCCACCAGAATTTCGCAAGCTAACTATATTTGAAGTGATACGTGATTCTTATCTAGGGCATACTGTAGATTTAGCCATTGCAATACACTGGCTTGCCGGGGGTATGTTGCAATTGAATTATTTTAGCCATAAACCTTATTTGAAAATGTAACCGGCACATCACCTAATCGCTTAATCGCTCAATAAGTAAAATGCAGATAGCCTATTTAAGACAACGATAAAAAAAGCTGCGTGCATTTTATTTATCAGAAATAAAACCCTCTATTAGACCGTCTAATCCCGGTTTATGCCCGTTTTCGCCGTTTGATCGTGAAATTCCAGTGGTTTGACTGATAAGGGTAGCCTACTTGTGAACCAGAGTTGCAGTTCAGGCACAGTTTTAGGCTTCTTGCCCACTATGCGTATTTTTGATTCGATTCTTCCCTGTCTGGGATCCTGTCATTATACCGCTACTTTTGTTCAGAACAGATTTATCTCTAGGAATTACCTAAATACTGACCTGACAGTCCACTCATTACACGGTAGCATGACAAATAAGCGAACCGAAAATGAGTAATTACACGGCATTGTTTTAGTAGTTTAGTTCTGGGGAATGTTGAGTGTACTATACTTGGTATGGGACAGTTGCTCAATATCCATATTTTCTTTCTTTTTTGTTGTCCTCATAATGTCATTTTTCTCTGTTCTATATGACCTACACATTGCTTACATTCACAACTATAAATATCCACATATTAATATTGTGGAGGGAGATATCCGTATCCGTGATATGTTAATATTCTTGGGACCCTCTACACAGCCTCCACCACCTCAGTATTTTTTATGGTTTGTGTTCTTGTTTAAGTGAAAATTTTAATACATACTATTTTAGTACTAATTTCTGAATGTCAGGGCTGCCCTGATCTACCATCCTCTTGGTTTTCATTCAATCTTTAATGAAGCACACCAAAATTTAATTTGGCACACCTGCTAATTAGTAGAATCAGGTGTGCTAAATTGGAGTTGAAATGAAAATCTACAGATAGGTTTGCCAGATGTCCAGGAATAGGGTTGGACAGCTCTGCTGTAAGTACACTAAAAAAAAAAAACTACATTGGATAAACCTATTTCTTACACCTACGTTGTTTAGGTTTTCTCAACTGAAAATGTTTAGTTCCATTTAAAATAAAATAAATATTTCAGTTGAGAAAACCTAAAAGTATAGGTGTAACAAATTGAGGTACAAATTTTAGGTTTATCCACGGAAACATTTTTTTCCCGTGGTAGACAGACTGCCTGTGTACAGTGTAATTGCTGTTGAAGTGTTTACCCGATTGTTAGAGAGCACTTTTCTGAGAACTTCCAGGCTACACTCAAACTGAATGGACATATCGAACTTAATGCAATTTAACAGTGTGGCCAGATAATTACCCAGCATGGTGTCGTACAACGCATAACACTGAGGGGCAGGTTAGCACTTGTCAAGTGATGATAAAGACAGCCTCGGAGACAATGTATTCACAAAGGGAAAGATGAAAAAATCTGCTGAAAAGATGGTGAAAATCTCAAAAATGCTTTGTTCATCTTTTCAGCACACTTTCTTGTGGCTGTTCTGGCTGGCCGTTTCTCCGCTAGTAACAATTGGTGGTCAAGCCCCATTGCATTACATTAGTTTTTTTTGTGTCTTAATCAGTACCTTTTTCTCGGACAACCTGCACAGATTGCATTTTTGCACACGCGGCTGAAATGAATCACAGGTTAGGTTAAGTGTCCCGCTAAAGGACACCGCCAAAAGCCTTGCCTGGGATTTGACCCCGCAACCCCCCCCCTGGACACTAGCCATAAACACTACCCCGCTTGGCCGCGTTAGCACCGCTGAGGATAAAACTGCGACGGACAAATGGTCTGAGAACCGTCCAGGATTCGGTATTTACGGGCGGCCGTGGTACCTGCTGAGGCAGGTCAGTGGGAATTAAGTGGCGATTTTGTGTTTTCACTGTGGTTCGATCCCCACGGCCGGAAACCGATTCGACACAGAGAGGACGGATAATATAAGGATGAGTAACAGAGACTATACAGCCTGTTAGCGGAACCTGTTATGTAAATCACACAAAGGTTAGCACAGATTAATGGCTGCCTCTCTGTTTTGCTTGGATTTCTCATTTACAGTTATCCACAAAACATTCTGTACATTCGTTTGGGGGGGGGGGGGGTATTTCACTCAAAGCACAAAATCAGTGTAGGCTTGTTTAGTAATTAATTGAAGGCTTTTTTTAAAATGAAACAATCCTTCACAAATAAAAAATTTCACATAATCTATTTTACCACCTTTATTACACAGTGGAGTGACTTTGTGTTATTAAATTGATATAAGGCTTAAGATAGGCTATTGCATCCTTTCTATGTGTTAAATGGCCTTCTCTTTGTTTTAGCCTGAAATGTGATGTGTACCAAAATGGTACCAAACTTAATTTTTTTCTCTGCACTTTAAGTGACTAACCCCTCGGCAGACTTGGGTATAGACTCTAGGTATAGGTGCAGTCTACGCAACTGATTTTTGTCAACAGACATCTTGAGTCTGTAGCCATTTGCATCAGACCTAGGTCAAGTAGTTATTTGTTTTGGATTCAAATACTTTTCTACGCTTTACTGGTCTTGTCTGGTGTATTGGAACCAATGAAATACTCTCAAAAAGTACAAACCCCGCCTTCTGGTCACATTGGCTGGCTCAATTACACCAGGCAAGATCAATAGTGCACAGAAGAATATCTGAATCCAAAACAAATACATATTTGACCCAGGTCTGATGCAAATGGCTATAGACTCAAGATGTCTGTTGACAAAAATCAGTCATTATTATTTCTCTTTTATGTAAGCTGTCCACCAGATTTCACCCTTGCAGCTTCTGTGTTTTAATACAGTCATATTTCCCTGATGAAAAACCTTCAAAATTGTATAGCTTCGCCAAACAACATAAAGTTGACGTAGCACTTAGCAGGATAATGGTGGCTGCTCCACAAAACTTACTGCCACATTTACTAACGTTCACGTCGACAATTGCTGTAAATAATAAAATGTAAAAAACTGAGAGTGGATTAAGTGCGCCTCACAAATATAATTAGATGGGGCTGCTCAAGCAGAGGTTTCGTAACAGGCTTCTAGTCGCTCTCAATTATGAGCAGGGGAGACATAACACCCCATTTTACGAAATGACACATTCAGATACCGACCCTCATATATATTCTCACGAATAATAATTGCATTGATAATAGTGAGTAATCGTTTTTTTTTTTTTTTTTCACACAGGACAGGTATTTTATACAGACAGTAATGCTTCATTGCATTGCCATCGCCGGTTGCTTGCTTTCTGAGAAGTGTCGCTGTATTTTTCTCTTTGCCTGTTTTCTATCCCTTCAATTATTATGCTTATTGGTGTGGATCAAATGACTAAATTTCCCCCAACTATTGCATTTTGACTTTGTCAGATCATCCTGGTCCTGGAGCATGTGGCGTGGTGGTATTGGTGTGTCTTTAAGGTTGAAAAATTCACTGGATCTTAATTCCAAGCGAGTGAACACAGAAACCTGATTGTGTAACAATTGTGTAACAATTGTGTACTTTAGATCTACACAGCAAAAAATGTAAAGAGCACGATCAACCGACGGAGTACATACAACTCTTATACAGTACATGTTTTTACACTGTTAGTGTTGATTTAACACTGCCAGTGTTGATTTAGCACCAGTAATGTTGCTGTGTACATTGACGTTCAGTGTGCGAGAGCTAAATGACGCGGTTAAGTAACGGCTGTCAGAGACGTGATGTAAGCAGTTGCGATCGAACCCCACAAGTTGGTAACCCTTTGAGAATCGGCTCCCGGGACGATGCCGTCAGCACTTGGCCACACATCGAGTTTTCAGAATCCCGCAATCTGTGTAGGAAAAGCTCCTCGCAGCGTCCTCGGAGGATCGAACCAGCTCCTGACGGATTTTCTGCCAGCCGAACGTTCCGGAACGCTCTCCCTGTTAGCACACAGAGCGCAAAGCCCCGGGGCTAGCCTTCGACATCGGCGCAGCTGGGAGGGACTGGGTCTTGTTGGGGGGTGGGGTGGGGGGGGGCGCTTTTTTGCGCAAAATCCCACCAGGCTCCCTTTTGGGAGCGACATGCAGGAAGACCATTGTCTGCAGTCGAGGTTCCGGTTCAACCCACTCTGGCATCAGTGTCCTTGAGCAGACCCTAACCTACTGCCTGGCGTGAAGGCATCACTGTAAGCGTTGATAAACCTATAAATGCGTCCATTTACCATTTCCATTGGATGCAAACGCCGAGCACGACATGCTCACTGCCCTGAAGACCTGCATTCTACCATCCCGTTCTTCGGGGAAAGGACTCACACTTGATTGCCTGTGTGTTTTATCATGCCGTCTTTTTAATGTGTACTGTAGATGTGCTCAGCGGACGATGGTCAGCGGGGACCGTACACAAATCAGGCGTAATTGCACTGCAACGAAGATGCATCGCAGGAAATAGGAAAAACTGGGAAATAATAAGAATTCCCAGCCAGGAAAGCAGTGGGAAGAAAAAAAAAACCCCATTGGGAAGAACCCAATTACACAGGGAGAGCCCATTCTCCTCTGGCTGGCCCAGTGCGAGCTAGTTAAAGTTATGCTAAATGTTATTAGGGAGGTAATGAGGAGTCTACTGGGCATGCAATGATGCTAATCATAGTGGCTGGGCAGATCGTAGCCTGGGGTGAAGACACACAACCCTCCCAGTGTCGAATCCCTTACTGTTGAAGTATAGTTTCATTTATTCATGAAACCACAACATTCATGAAAAAAAAAAAGCCCACCCAGGACTGCCTGACACGATTTTGCCATGACCCAAATGTTACTTGATTAGGCGGCAGTTGTCGACAGGCAGCCCCTTCTGCAAGGCATTGTGGGCCGTCCCGTGGGGCTCCAGGGCCCTGACAGGCTGTTCCCCCCCCCGCGACAGAGCGGGTGACTCTTTCCCGCTGACGCGGCACCCGTGAGCCTCTCCTGAGAGCGACCGCCCCTTTAATTAATCTCTCTTAGAGCGAGCCGCGCTTTCGGGACACCGCCGTCACCGCCGCCGCCGCCGCCGCTGGGGCTTCCCTTCCATTACATTACATTTACATTACATTCATTTAGCAGACGCTTTTATCCAAAGCGACGTACAAAAGTGCATTTTCATGATCGTAGACAACTGCTGAACACGGGTTCAGTGAGGTACAATTACTTATTTTGTAAAGCTATTTCTAGCCGAGAACAAAGAACACTATCCTGGTCTAACATCTGCAAAGCCAAACTAGGCAGAAGAATAAGCAGAGTATTAGGACAATACAATTTACCAGAAGTGCAGGATGGGGCAACATGTAACAAGTGACAGGAAAAGGTTTTTTATTTTTTTTTTTATATATATATTATATATATATATATATATATATATATACCAGGTGGTGGTGGTTATTCTAGGTATAGTCTGAAGAGATGAGTCTTCAGGCCACGGCGGAAGATGGATAGTGAGGGGGAGGTTCGGAGAGGGACGGGGAGTTCGTTCCATCCGCGGAGATTCGCTGTGTCATCGCCTCCGCTTAGGCACGCGTCGTTCCAGACGTGAGAATGGGCTCGCGGGTCCTCTGTGGCGAGGCAGCACGGGGTGCTTCCGAACAAGCCCCGCCCGTTTGCTTACATTTACTGTTGCGTTCAGACCCTTGCCTCCAGTTGCTCTTGTTCAGGATGATTGCGTAAGCGCACACGCTAAGGCAAAGGGTATTTCTGGCACCTGGAGCAGCTTCAAAGAGTCCAGCTTCAAAGGGGGAGTGGCCTAGCTCCGAACTGGTGGAATTTAGTGCAACACTAACTGTAACCCTGTAACATAAAAAATCATAGGGACTCACATACACACCTAGTGGCACATTTACTTCATCATGGACTTAAGGCACTAGAAATATCGGGCCTGCAAACAGACACTAACTGGACATCAAACATCAAACCCAGGAGGACTTAAAACTTTTCTTTCCCAAGGGGCCCTCATAAGGGGCAACTAGGGAAAGAAAGATTTTTTCCCTAACCTAACCTTGTCCCTTCTCTTTGGAACTAGGCCACGCCTCTTTGGAACTAGGCCCCTCCCATTTGGAGCAGCTCCAGGCACCAGAAGTACATACTTGACATTAAAGGCTCAGGCAACAGTCAGATCTTTAGGTTTAAGAAAAGGACCGAGATGGGAGTTGGCCGTTTTCTGCTGCGGCCCGCTGAACAGCGAGTTCCTTTTCGGTCCAGCAGAGGGGGTAAGAGTTCCTCTGCGACTCTTTAACACAGCAGGACCACCCATGTAGTGACTTAACACCCCGTGTCATTCTGTGTGAGACCAAAAGAGCAAGCTGGGTACCCTGTCAAGGTTCTGAACTCCTGCTGCAATCTGCTCCAACAACACATATAAAATCAATCGCATTATATATTTATATTTGAACCCTGTATATGCTGAGGAAATTACTGGAGTGTTAGAAAATTACGGCGTGATGTATAATTGTTTTGTGTTGCTTGGCTGTGCGTGAAAGTTCAGTTCCTTTTGGCGATTCCATACCTTATGTTGCAGCATGTTGTCATGAACTTGGTCCGACCAAACCATTCGTATTCAGTTCAGTGTGGAATTCCTATACCTAAGGCCCCTGTGCCTAATTACCTGGTCACTGTGCTACAGCTTTTGACAATGATGCTCTGTTGGAGATTCTATCCTTTCTAACCAAGGCCTAACCAGCTCCTATGCAGACTTTAATGGACACACAGCAAAAAAATGTGTGTCTTAACAAGTGTTTTAGTCTTGCAATGAGCCTTAAAATCTTATTCTTTTCTCTCAAGCAGAAAATATCATCTTGTTTTCAGTTACATTCTGCTTGTCAAGTGCAATTGTATTTCCTCACTGGCAAATCTCGAAAATGAGCCAAACTGTCTCACCTCACTGGCAGCCTTCTTGCCTTATTCAGCAGGAAAGCAATAGAAACAAGATTTCATGTCAAAATATAAGACTATAAGTACTTGTTCAGATTTGACTCTTTTTTTTTTGGTCTCTGCAAGCGCATAACAATATCCTTCGAATCAAAGCAAATGTACGCGAGTGTGTTCTCCGAGTGCATTAAGCCACCATGTAATTTTCACCGGTGACTGATGGTAAAGCAGCGTTGGGGAAGTGTTGTGCGCTAACAGTTAAGAATCTGGCTCATAATTACACAGCTGCGGGTCTCTGTGCCTTGGTGGAGCCACTGTTGTCGTTCACTTGAATAAGGTACTTATCTTGAATTGCTTTAGGGAATATCCCGCTGTTTCGTACGTACTCTGAAAGCAAAGTTGGCCTCAGTAAGACAGCCTGCCAAGCAAACAAATGACAGTTTAAGTGTGGTGTATGTTTACCATCGTGAAAGTGTGCATGTGTGTCAGCATACGTGCTTGTATGCATTATTGTGTTTAAGTTTGCGTGTGCTTGTGTGTGTGTGTGTGTGTCTGAATGTGCGTGTGTGTCTGTGTGTGCATTTGTCTGTGTGTGGGTGAGGGACTTTGAGGACTTCTACTGGAGGTCTTCCTAGCCACCGCAGAAGAACGGTAAGGGTCAGCCTCCCGTTGCTTAGCAACCAGCGCATCCTCCTGGATGTGACGCAAACAGGCCAAGAAGCCTGATTCAGGGTGACCTCCATTCAGCTCTGCTACATGTGGCTTATACTGGTCACAAGCTCCCCCCTTCCACCCCCTGAGTCTGCCCAGATGGCGAGTGGATTTAGCTTGGGGGCAGAGCAGGATATTGGGGGTGAAGGCCACTCTTGATTTGGCCCTTGGGGCCTCAGGACATACGCGTCTCTTGGTGAGTGCAGTTGCTTGTGAACAGTTTCTAAAAAATTAAGCAGGGAGCGTACAGTTCTGCATTTAGGTATGAACGCTTTATAAAGTAGTAACACCAGGCTTATAAAGGTGTTATGTATACTTTTTGAAGCCGTTGTGATGTCACACCTTTGTGATGTCACAGCTAATGCACTGTTAATTGTAGCCATGCATTGTGAACTGCAAGTTTACTGTGTGGTGGCAGGCCATCAACAAACAGAACAACTGCTTTCATGTAAAAAGAAACGCATAATAAGTATGTACCACCCGTACCGCTAGCCATCTTGTAATTTCTAGTCTTAATTTGCATGTAGTATGTTCTCCAGGAGGGTTACATGTCAACTGTGCACAGGGCACTGTGTAATCATGAGCAAGCCCAACATGAAGAAGGTGGTTATACATTAATTGTTTGTTTTTCAGTTACTTTTTGCAGGAATATGATGTTTTAAAAAGTGTTCTGTGAAGGGGCCAGTGGAGAGGGTTCGCAGATTTTTTGTAAATTCTGGGTTGGGGGAAAAAATACAACACATTTGTGGATTCCTTTGAAGACAATGGTTGCAGGTATCCTTACAAGTGTAATCTTCAATTCATATCCTTTATTTATAAGTCTGAACCTAATTTTCTTTTCCGCCACATTGGTCAGAATTATAAAGCCACCCCATTAGTGCAGCATCCAATGTTATTTCAGGCTTAGAGCAGCCATCTTGACCTGCAGAGTGGGTGTAATCAGCCAGCAATTATTTTCACATTAGTGCCCCCCCCCCCCCACCTTCCAAATGAGCTGGACAGACATTGTGCTTTGCTTTTTTTAAAAAGATATTATTTCTCATTTATTGTAATTAGTTATTATATTTGTAATGCTTTCCTAAGCAGCTTTTATACCCAGCTTCTTTTTTTTCCTCTAGCAATTTTGCCCAGTTCTTTGCCCTGCTGCTTCTTGTCCCTCTGTGGTCTCCCAGCCCAGCTGTGCATGAGGTGACTGTCCTTTCATATGCCCTTTCATCTCATACATACAGGTAGACTGCAAGCACCCAATCAGCCAGAGCGGTTGCTTTTTAACCCTTTGAAGAATATGGGTTTTTTTTTTCTTTTTTTCCCCTAAATGTCAAAGGTCAGTGTTCTAGAGCTCTGTTGCATTCTGTTGCCAGTAGTGATTGTTACATCAGTGATAGAATGTTGTCCTACACCTTAGAAGCCCAGTTCAGATCGAAGATTTGCGATGTAATGAGTTGCAACTCATTACAGCATTCGAAAACATGCCACGCTGCTGCCACTCCTCTTGGCAATATTTCAAAAACGTTATTTTTCACATCGCAAATTTTTGGCTTAAAGGGTTAGGCACATGCACAGACCTGCGTTCCCTTCTGGGGCGAGACTATGGCCAGAGTGCTTTGGCAGCGCCTGGGTGGCCATTTTGTTTTTTTGTGTTTTTGCCATTTTTCTCAAGCATTTAAATGCGGCCTTGTGTATTGAATGAGATAGGCCAAGTGGGCAAGCGAGACAGGCAGGCTGAATTCCTTCAGGTCTCACACTCTGAAACCAAACACTGCAGTCATGATATTCAATGAGATTCCACAGAAACATCACTTAACCCGGGAGCTATGTTGTACAACACACACATACACACAGGCACACACAGACATACACACACACACACACACACACACACACAGTCACACACACAAGTAGACACAGACACACTCACACACAGAGAGGCACACTCACACATACTCACACACACACACACACACACACACGCGCAGATTGTGAAGGCCGCTACACTAAATCATAACCTCGTGGGATTCCAGTTTCGGCTCCCTCCGCTGTCTCATTGTCACGTGGATCGAGAAGGAAATCCAACCTGGCCAGTTTAATTAAAGAGAGGCCCTTTCTTCCGTGTCTGGGGTCTAGGGCAGGACAGGGTCTCGCTGACAGAGAGCCACTTTAATCCCCTTCTTATTAACTCTCAATAACACCTGATCCCTCTGTGTGCTGGGTCCTGCGTTCAGAACCACAACTCCAGTTACAGCAAATATAAAATGTGCTGCTGGTGTCTGTTTTCTTATTCACATTCAGGAGTGATATTGGGCTGTTCCTTAAAAAAAAATATGTTTGGATTTTTTTTTTTTTTGCTTTTACATTGCAAGGAGTCCCAGACAGTAAGATGTAATGTAACTCTACTATTTCCTGACCTGTGACAGTGCAGTTGAATCTCTTATTATTAATTTGGGTGAACCAGTCATTTGAGATATAACAGTGCCCCCCACAGGTGTATATGGGACCACCTGCTATGAACAGCCTGCTTGTCCTGTCACTCTGTGAAAGACTGAACAGCTGCACCAGAGGGTTGCGAGTTCAGATCCCGCAGTAGGTAATCACTGTTAAATGTGCTTGAGTGGAGCCATTTACCTCCAAAGAGTGCCTGTAACCCTCTTACTCCTATGAAAAGTCAGTGTTTTTTGTAAAGTTCTTTTCAAAATGCTAAGCCAATGTTCTAGAACTTCGTTCACCAGTAATGATTGTTACATCAGCATTAGAATGTTCAGTTAAGAACATTCTAATCCCGCATTTGTGATCTTACACCTTAAAGGGTTAATGATCAGACCGTGATTCTATAAAGGCTTTTTTTTTTACCATACAGCAACACGGTTTCACGTTTTTTGAGGTTGCACATCAACAACACCTTTATTCAGCTTTCATCCTATTGTCACTGTTGACCACCAGGGTCCTACCGTGGAGGGAACCCTGGACAAAAGTTAAACGAAAGCTTTTACCCCAAGTGAAGGTCTTTCACAGCAGGTAGTGCGATTGTGCCTGATTTCTGGGTGTCAGGTAACGCAAAAAACAGTCTACCTGGTTCCTCGCTTTCCCCTGCATAGAAAGCCAGTGGTTGTGTCTTACAGTAATCAGGTTTTCAATCAAGCCAGGTGAGCCCATGAGAGGTGGAGCCTTGGCTGTTTAATGTTCTGTTAAATGCTGCTTTTTTTGGGTTTTCTCAGGTAATAAGGAGCTGTTCCAGAGTTTTCTATCGCAGAAAGGGGGGAGCGTTGAATGCAAAGGTTTGGGGACCGTGTTTGTCATTACCGCTCTGTATTCATATTAGAACTGAAGTTAAACTGAATGGTGTTTACGACAGAGGCTTACCATCACAAGCCGCTGATCGTGCTCATTACAACCTGTTGCTCTGCTGTACTGTGTGTTTGCACTGAAGGTGGGGGAAGTTCAATTGCAGCAAAACCTAAGCGGACATTTTTTGTGGAAACCTGCTATTAGAATGTTCCATTCCAAAAGTTCTACACGGGTCACCTTTTTTCAACTTCAAACATTGGATGGTGCTCATTATCGACATGGAACGTGCTGAAAAACGTTTGTATAAAATATACTATCAAGATCAGAAAATACATTTCCACGCTTGACAATATATTGGAGAATTCACAAATTAATTCTGTTCTCAGATTTTGATTTTGTATGTATTGTATGTATATGTATGTATATTGTATATATATTGTATATGTATCCATTTTTGTAAGGTGCACTGTTTTCTTTTGTTAAAATATAGATAGGTATAGATATAGTAGATGGCCATGGAAACATTTTGCTGCAAACTAATTTTGTTAAACACTATCATAGTAAATATAAACTAGGCTGGTTTTTATTAGGGTGCACCATAGCTCTGGTACTTAAGGGCAACCTGAGTGACTGTGGCTGTCCCCTTTGTGGTTGGATTGTAGTGACTGGGTCCTTGCATTACTGACAAGGCTGGACAGACTCAATTAACTGCTATTTGTGGCACTTTCAGGAGGCATCACCAGTTGAAAAAAACTTTGGGCTGGTATCACAGACACAGAGAAAGCTTAGCGCTGGACTAAACTGAGTTTTATATAAAGAATCTCTATTCAAAACTGAATTTAGTCTAGGACTAGGCTTAAACTGGCCCTTGATCTCAGTGTAGCCACAGGCCCCAGGATCTGCGCTCTCAAAAAGAATGTGTGAAACATCCCTAACACGCCTTTTTGTGTTCCTACTTTTGTGTTACAAATATGCAATTTATCTGTTACGAAGGGACACTTTTAAACATAGACAGTGTTGAAAGTAACACAAAACGTGTTGTCGTTGTCTAGGCATGGAGGTGTGCTTAAAAAATTGGCACGTTGTGTGCTGTTCTTCACACATCTGTTTGGGGAGTGTATAGACACGTCCTGCTCGTGCCAACTGGTGAAGAGTCTCATGGGGCCCAGACCAGGGATCTCAAACGCAAATCCTGGGGGGGCCATGGTGTCTGCTGGTTTTTTGATGTGTTCCTGCTCTTACGCGCTCAATTTAAGTCACCGATTGGCTGAAGAGTCTGCACACCTGGATTCCGAGGCCTAAACTGGCTTCTGACTGACGGAAAAATGAAGTTCTTCCTTCCTAATTCTTCCTCACAGTACGGGACTCCGAGCTGATTCTGGCACTGCGTCGGCGCGGTTGATAATTCAGCTACATTCAGGAACCGCTATATCAGGCCTAGCCTGGGGGCATACGATAGAAACCCTTCCATTCAGGTGATGACATAGACTGCAAGACGTTGGTACGGCAAGCGGCGTGTGGCCCAGCTTTGTACCCCTTCCTGTGCATATTGTAGTGCCAGGTGAGCTGCTAATCTGTGGCTTGTTTGCTGTCTGATATTTAGTTATATTACGGCTCTCTCCTGGATATGGGCACAGCAACCAAAATTCCGGACCACTTCTGTACTGCCGTTCTACGTCGGCCACAGCGCAGTGGTAGCTGTGATTCATTACTGAGAGTGGGTGCACACATTTTGGACGACATGTGCGCGGGTCTGCACCCTCCCAAATATACAGAGGATTCTGTGGACTACGTGAAGGAATTTGGAGTTGTGAATGAATTAATTAATGAAACAATGAATTTGTATGGTTGTGATTTGGCACTCCATATTAGGAGCGAAGTACATGCAATACATCCATGCACCCAATCAGTTAAATTGAGCTGCTCTTCCTGGTACCATACTCAGATAATATGCAAATGCATGCAGACATTGGCTGTGAAATCTGAAATCTGGACAGCGCTCCACCTCGGCTGAGTCAGTCCGTTAGTCACATTTAGAGCATGACGCTCATACTCAGTAACGTGTTCAGTGTTAATTTACCTCTGACAGAATGTGAAGGTGCTCTGTGAGAGTGAAATGAGTCGATTTAACACAGAGCATCACGCTGTACACGTCTCAGTTCTCAGTGAAGGAAGCAGCTCCAAACATGGTAGCATCTCTCAGTGTGTGTGCAGCTCCTGCAGTTACAATGCCTGACCAATAGAGGCCAGCAAAGCAGACAGCCAAGATGAACAGTGCCGGTTTGAGTTTGCTTTATTCATTACATTACATTACATTACAGGCATTTAGCAGACGCTCTTATCCAGAGCGACTTACACAACTTTTACATAGCATTTTACATGGTATCCATTTATACAGCTGGATATATATACTGAAGCAATTTCGGTTAAGTACCTTGCTCAAGGGTACAACGGCAGTGTCCTACCCGGGAATCGAACCTGTGACCTTTCGGTTACAAGCCCAATTCCTTACCCACTGTGCTACACTCCGTCCTATATTCAAAATACATATTGAATACATTCTGTATTTCTGCTGAGTTTGTAATGGAGGGCCTTTACATACCTCTAAGCAGTGCTGCCAAACGTTGTTCTTGGAGATCTACCATGCTGTAGGCTTTCATTTTAAACCCTAATTTGGCACACATGATTCCACTAATTAGCAGCTCAACAAGATCTCTAGCTCAGGCGTCTCAAACTCAAAGTCCCAGCATCCTTTAGCCAAGGCAATGACTTAAATTAAGCACTTAAGAGCAGGAACACATCAAAAGCCAGCAGACGCTGTGGCACTCCAGGATTTGAGTTTGAAATCCCCCGCTCGAGCTGTTGAATGAGGTGTGAAGTGTTAAGGTTGAATGGAAAACCTACAGGACGGTCGATCTCCAGGAACAGGGTTCGGGCAGCCCTGCTCTAAAAGGGACAGCTCACTTTTAGTGAAAGAGTGTTAGAGAGAGGGAGACATGAGCAGTTTGTACCAACAGTGTACAAATGATGAAGCCCTTAATGTGTGCATTTGGCTGGTATATTTCATGTCTAAAGAAACACACACACACACACACACAAACACGCACGCACATACACACACATATACACAAACACATCCGAGTCCGTCTGGAGTGTGTGCATTACTTCTTCATTATTTCTTCATACACTCACTCCCTTCATACTTCTCCCTTCTCTCCTCCTTTCTCCCATCCCTCTCTCCCTGTGTCTCTGTCCTTTTTCTCTCTCTCTCTCTCTCTCTCTCTCTCTCTCTCTCCCTCTCGCGCTTTCTCTCTCTCTCTCCCACACAGAGCCATGTCCCAGAAGAAGTTCTTCCTGGTTCTGCTGGTGATCAGTAGCGTCAGCCTCTTGTTGCACCACGGAGGACACTTCAGCTGGTAGGACCCTGCCCACCATTTGTCCACTTTTTCTGGGAAAAGATGATAATAATAATAATAATAATAATAATAGCAACAACAGTAATAATAATAACAACAGTAATAATAATAATAATAATAATAATAACTTTATTTGTAGACTTTGTACATAAGATGCACCACAAAAGTGCTTAACAGAACATAACTGAAACAAATATGTTGTGAATCTACTGCCAAGGTAACTGTGTAAGAAAGCAGTTGACTTCTCCCCGGTGTTATGGAGTTCACTGCGGCTTTTTGGGGACAATAGTACATAATTAGAGAGAACTGAAATATTCTTGACTTTTCTTTCCGCAAAACACAGAAGCTTCGAACGACACTGGCAGGAAAACAAAATTATGTGAGAACTGCTAAAAAAAAAGAAAGTGTGAATGCTGAATGCTGTACTGCAGGACACACTGTCGGAGCCGAGTAAAGCCAGATTCTGTGTCTTTTCAAAGCTGTAGTCACAACTCATTAATTCGTATCCGTCAAAGTCTTTCTGCTTCCTTGTTGTCTTTTTCATTTTCTCACTCCTTTTCCTTTCTCTCTTTCTCTCGGTCTCCCGTCTCGCTTTCCTCCCTCCCTCGTTATCTCTCTCCACAATTCCACTTGACTAGCAAATACTAATTAAGAGTACAATTTCAAATCGGCTTCAAAAATGACAAAACGCGTACATGCTGAATGTTGTTAAAGTATATTCTAAATAAGACAATAACAAAGGTCACGGTAAAACAAATACGTCTACATTACGACTATATTAAGAGTAACGTAATGTAGATTAAGCAGTCTATAATGATTCTGTGTTCATTGTTCTTATGTAATGTATGTTCTCTCTGAAAAGTAGATAATAAATAGTGTTTGTTTCTCATTTGGCTCACCGGGTGTCTCCGTTGCGTTTCAGCACCTCTCTTTGTGGTTCTCTGTGCCCCTGGTGTAGGACCATAAAGGCCTTCCTGGGCTGCCCCTCCCTGCGGCCCCTCCCCTCGTCGGGGCTGAAGGCCAAGCACACCAGCGTCGCCTTCCTGAAGACGCACAAGACGGCCAGCACCACCGTGCAGAACATCCTGTTCCGCTTCGCCGAGCGCCACAACCTGACGGTGGCGCTGCCGGTGCAGGCGTGCGCCCACCAGTTCTGCTACCCGCGCCCCTTCAGTGCCCGCTTCGTGCACCCGCACACCGTGCCCGCCCGCGTGGTCGCCAGCCACATGCGCCTCAACGCCAGCGAGCTGCGCCGCGTCGTGCCCGCCGACGCCGTCTACGTCACCATCCTTCGCGAGCCGGCCGCCATGTTCGAGTCGCTCTTCAGCTACTACAACCAGCACTGCCTCAGCTTCCGCCGCGTGCCCAACGGCTCCCTGGAGGCCTTCCTGGACGACCCCTGGCGCTACTACCGCCCGGAGGAGAAGGACTCCATGTACGCCCGCAACACGCTGACCTTCGACCTGGGCGGGGAGAAGGACCGCCCCCCCGCGGACGCGGCCTACGTGGCGGCGCTGGTCGGGGAGGTGGAGCGGGTCTTCTCCCTGGTGATGATCGCCGAGCACTTCGACGAGTCGCTGGTGCTGCTGCGCCACCTGCTGTCCTGGGACCTGGAGGACGTCCTGTACGTCAAGCTGAACATGCGCAGCCCCGGGTCCCGCCGCAGCCTGGGCGCCGGCCTGCCCGCCCGCATCCGGGCCTGGAACGCGCTGGACGCCCAGCTGTACGACCACTTCAACGCCTCCCTGTGGCGGCGCCTGGCGGGCCTGGGCGCGGCCTGCGTGGGGCGGGAGGTGCGGCTCCTCCGCCGGGCCCGGGACAGGCTGGTGCGGGGCTGTTTCGGCGGGCGGCTGCCCCAGCTGCGCCCCGCCACCCAGATCCGCAACAAGGAGCTGCGGCCCTGGCAGCCCAGCGCCCGGGTGGACATCGTGGGCTACGACCTGCCCCACAACGGCTCGCGCCCGGCGGGGCCGTCCCAGGACGTGTGCCTGAAGCTCATCATGCCCGAGGTGCAGTACTCCCAGCGCCTGCTGCACATCCAGTCCCTGCGCTACCGCAGGGGCTACCCCAAGCGGCTGCCCCCGCCCCTTCGCCCCACGCTGGCCCGCCGCCGCCTGCACGTGGGGTCCTTCCGGGACTTCCTGGGCCCCGCCCTCAACCAGCGGCCCGCGGGGTCGCAGAGCCGGGCCGGGAGGGGCGGCCGATTCTCACGCCGGCAGCTGTCGTAGGGCCGAATCTCCATGGCAACAGGCTGGGATGGGCTGTCTGGCCCCGCCCTGACGCAACGTCGCCTTCCCGTCCCCCCCCCTCCCCCCCCGCCCCCCCCGGGACTTGGCATAGAGCACGTTGCGCAGTGCTCTGCTTCCTTCAGTGTCTTTGTGGAGGGGGGGAGGGGCCCAAAATGGTGTCTGGAGTCAGGTGTCCCTGCTGACCACACAACACCCCCCCCCCCCCCCCAGTCCTGTTCGAGCCGATGCCTCAGTGACGCTCCTTGTATCAGCTTCCTGTCTTTCCCAGATGGCTCATGAGGATCTCAGGGGGGTGTTTACAGGAAGTGAGATGTGGGCTAGACCTAGAGAAAAAAAACAGATCCCCCCCCCCCCTTTGGAACAGTAGCTCAGGATTCTCTCTGAGTGCCATTACCCCCGCCCCCCCCCCACCCCAACTCTGACTGGTCAAAACATTATTCCACCCTCCTTCCCTCTCTCCAACAGTAGCGTGCTGTCCGCCATTTTTTATTTGAATGGCTCCATGTGGACAGTGCCACTCAAAAGCACAATGCATGTTCTGGCTGAACAGTGTCACAGAACTTGAACCACCAACATTGTATTGGGAAGGATTTGGGGGCGGGGCGGGGCCTGTGCTGACTGCTAAAAAGCCTGCTTGCGGCTTGCTGTCGTTTAAGTTCAGAGGCTTAAGCTCCTTCGCAAGCTTGCCGTTAGCCGCTGCAAAGCGAAATCCCTGTCAGTTTAGCCTTCCCAATGTCCTGTATGAACTGCTACAGTATTTAGGTATTTAAACATTCGATGAAGTTGCTCCGTTGGAATCGCAGGGCAAATTATAACTGATTTTCTGCAGAGTACCTGTCCTGCGCTCTTCTATCATACCAGCGCTAATGCTTAAATGCCAAAATAGCTATGAACAACATCCAGGGGGACAAGACCACACGCCCCCTTGCCGAAAAATAAAAACGAAAAAAATCGACCACAACAAAAAAAAACAGATGTCCGCGAAATCAACAATCTCATGCTTCCTTATGGTTTTGTAGACCCATTTCTTATTATGTAAATGTCCGGTTTTTTTAACCCCCGCACCGTTCTTAACTAGCTGAGAAGAAAACCGCGAGGACAATCGCGCGTATGACCGCGAGGCAGCTGCTGACTGCGTGAGTTCGCAGTCACGTTGCATTTCTTAAGCTGTGAAAAGAGAGCGACCAGGCAGAGTCTCCCACGCAGTTGACATGGCAACGAGCAGCAAGGTAATGCGTTCGTTTCTGTTATACTTTTCGGTTGTTTTTTTCTTTTTTTAATATATCATTCTCATTGCTGTATTTTACACAGTTGTGGTTCGTAGCACACTGATGGTGTGTGCGCCTTTGTGTGCGTGTGTGCGTGTGTGCACACGCGTCTGTATGCCTGCACGTGTGTGCGTGCGTGTGTATGTTGTTGGTGCTTGCCTAGAATGTGTGTAAGGGTTATTATAAAACACGTTGTTTGTTAACAACTCAGATTTGGAAAATAATCTTAAATCTTGTATTTGTGGCAAAACAGAAAAATACGTACTTGCACTTTGAACAGGGACACTAATGGCAGTTGGTGATGAATAAATACATTTGATTGTAAGCTGAATGTACATTAATTTAGCACATTTTTTAAAATTTGAAGACTGCCAGATGGTGAACAGCCCTTGAAATCTTCTACAGCACTTGTATTAAGTTGGTGCTTTGGGTGGTTGAGCTTGGTAAACAATGGTGTTGGGCAAAAAGACCTTACCATAATACTGATGGGTTTTTACAGCGCTACTGTTTGATCATGTGACCTCCAGCGTATTTCAGTCTGTCCAGGTGAGACTTAAAGATTTTTAAAAGTTTGTTAAAAAGTTCTGTGCAATAAAATCCACCGTGGACTGGGAAGTAAAAAACTGTGTGCTTGCACTTTTCTTTTCAACACCTGATTACACCACCTGCCTGCGCTGAACTTGACATGCATCTAAATTTGTTCTTCTCATAATTATAAGGGTCTCCAGCTTTTACTGGCATTAAAAATTCTCTGACATAATTTCCTGGAGAATGGTAATAATCATTTCTGAGATGTTCCTTCCTTTTAATGTGATATTTTTTGAATTCATAAAGCTCTTGAAATGTTCATCAAATTAAGGAGCAGCCAATTTTTTCTTTTTGCCAAATTTTGTTTTTGATGCTTTCCTTAAAGAAAAAGGTCCTGCTCGTGACTCGTCTGCCTGCTCGTGCAAATCAACCATAAAGTATTCTGTCAAGATTTTAACACGTTTGTGACCTGCTTTAAAGCAAAACGTTTTCCCCCTTTAATTTCCTGAAATGAAACGGGGAAAATGAATATGTATGAACCAGTTTTCTTTGTGTTTTTGTGTTATTGTAGTTGCCATGGAGAGTGCTGTAGCTCATCTCCCTGACTCTTGCTGCAGGCAGTTAATGTGGAACAAGGTCATTGTTAAAAAAAAAAATTTCTTTTTTTTTCCGCTGGGCTTAATAAATTCTGTTAATTAAAAGGAAACAAGACAGACACTGCCCTCAGCAGACCAGGTCACTTCGTGTTTTAAAAAAGCCTCCCCCCACGGAAAAAGCAGCGTTAGGCACTAGAAAATAATGACACGTATAATGAAGGTGCCATCTAAGCGCTTACTAGTATGAACAACTGCCACCTATAATGTAGTTGGTTTTGTTAATGTATTTGAAAATGTATTCTCTTTCTAGAATATGGACTGCAGTGTATACATAAAAGTACATACTCTTAAAAAGGGGGAAGCATATTAAAAGGTCAAATTAATGTATTGTTGTGACATATTAGATCTCCATCAGACCATGTACCATGCTCAATGGTACATCTCCTCAGCATTAAATGTAAAACATTCCCATTACAAATCCCATTGCACAATGTTGTGAGGCGGTAATCCGAGATTTTCTAAGTTGATTTGATCCAAACAAAGGTCTCAAACACTGGAAAGTAATACCGGACTCCCCAATAGTTTCGGCCAACTTATCATGGGGAGTACGGTACCTTTTTGGTCGTTTTACTTGAGTCCCGCTGGCCCCAAAAAGTAGACAATATGTGGCCATGCTGATGGGTGAAAGCAAGTGAGCTTTTTTTTCTTAACCCTTTAAGGTGTAAGACCACAAATATGTGTTAAGAGTGTTCTTAGCTGAACATTCTAATGCTGATGCAGCGGTCATTACTGGTAACGGAATGCAATGGAGCTCTAGAACACTGACTTGGAATTTTGAAAAAATGTTCTAAAAAAAAAAAAAGAAACCTACTCTTCAAAGAGTTAACACAGAAAAAGGCCAGTGCTGTGCTGTTAGTGTCCAGCACCGCAGCATCCAGCGAGGTGGGCGGCGGCCGCAGTTGGTTCTGTACCGATTCGAGTACCAGGCCGCGGGACCCCGTCCACTACGAGGGGGCAGCGCCTCAACGGGACGCACGGGCGGCGTTTTTTTTTGGCCGTGTGACTCCTGGCTTGCGTTTCAGGTCTCCTGACGTGTCTCCGGGCCTCAGACCGGCAACCGGCATGCCAGGCTAATGAGGGCGCAGCGTGCGTGGGGGCGACGCGGCAAGACAAAGGGCGCTGCCGGGGAGGAGGTGGCCGGAGGGCACGCGCACGCGATTTATGCCTCTGTGTGTTTAAGCGTGTGGGAAGGATGTGGAGCGAAAAAGGGCAACCTTTTCTGGCAAAAAACAACTAAAAAATAAAAAAAAACTCGTTGCAGAACGGATACGGATGAGCTAAACCCATCCATCCATCCATCCATCCATCCACCCATCCATCCATCCACGCTCGGGCTTCAGAAAAACTGGGCTTGGCTCCGAGGGAGGGGGCGAGAGAGGAAGGAGCTGAAAATGCGCTGTGCAACACGCACGCGGTTCGCGGCAGTTTGTATTTTTTTTTTTTTTTTACGAACGCGAGTGCCATGGAAACGAGCAGTCACACCTGGAGGGGACGAGAGAGCGAAACGTGGGCGCGCGAGTGGGCAACTGAAAGGAAGGAAGGAAGGGAGGACGGAAGGAAGGAAGAAAGGAAGGAAGAAAAAAAATGAGTAAATATGCCAACACAAAGGGCCCAGAGCCCCCACAAGGTCAGACGTGCAAATATGAATCGCTTGCACGGAGGATTTTTCTCCCTTCGCAAACAGATCTGTATATTCTGCCTCACAGTAAAATATCTGTATACGTAAGATCTGAAGAAGCCAGTCAAGCAGAGAACATAGCTCTACAGAGTCACCATTAATATTGGTAGTTCTTGCTGTATATCGCTCTTTCGTGGCAATGTACAGGTTTTCAAAAATTTGTTTACTTGTTTTAATTTCTGCCATGTTTCTTCACAAATCACAGTGAGCATGACGACCTACCCGGACTTGATCATTTTATCCCCTAAGAACTGGATCTGTTAAGCACAGTAAGTATATGAAATTGCCCAAGGCTAGGAGATGAGAAAAAATGAATGGGTCGGATGTGTGTGTCCATACTGGTGGGGGAGGCATCCACATTCCCATGGATGAAGGCCTTCACATTTTCCAAACGCTGAACTTGCATATAATCAGGCACCACTGGGATGATATAACACACTACAGATTCATTTCAAGTCACCCAGAAAAAAAAAATCTGGTTCAGATTATGGCTTTTGACTGTTATATAATTGTAATTGCATATTACTTACATGCACAAAGCTACAGGACTGACACAAGCTGAAATTAGTTTTTTGTTTGGAACACAGCACAGAATTTAAAATTTCAGCTTTCATGCAATTTCATTTACAGCACAAAAACCTGTTGTTTTAGTGTGTCTGATCAAAGTGGGCGGAAGGGCACCATTCAGAGTAAGAGGATATGCACAAACACAAACAAATACACACACACACACACAGTATATACAGTATAAAATATCCTTGGTGTGTGTATATGTATTGAAGAAGTAGTATTTTTTTCAGTGTTAATTAGGTCAGAGAGCAATAGAATATTTTGCCCTATATATAATTTTATGCACACTGAGGCTGTTCTGGTTTGGGTAGGCTCAGAGGTAAGGGACAGACCAGGCTGATCTGGTTTGGACAGAGTCAGGGGTACGGGACAGACCAGGCTGATCTGGTTTGGACAGAGTCAGGGGTATGGGACAGACCAGGCCGATCTGGTTTGGACAGCGTCAGGGGTACGGGACAGACCAGTCTGATCTGGTTTGGACAGAGTCAGGGGTATGGGACAGACCAGGCTGATCTGGTTTGGACAGAGTCAGGGGTATGGGACAGACCAGGCTGATCTGGTTTGGACAGAGTCAGGGGTATGGGACAGACCAGGCCGATCTGGTTTGGACAGCGTCAGGGGTACGGGACAGACCAGGCTGATCTGGTTTGGACAGAGTCAGGGGTACGGTACAGACCAGTCTGATCTGGTTTGGACAGAGTCAGGGGTACGGGACAGACCAGGCTGATCTGGTTTGGACAGAGTCAGAGGTACAGGTCAGTCGACATAGCTCATGAGGTAAGAGCGGTTGTTTGGCGGTGAGTGTGTGTGTGTGTGAATGGCTGAATGAGAGGCATCAATTGTAAAGCGCTTTGGATAAAAGCGCTATATAAATGCAGTCCATTTAGCATCCATTTACAGGCAAGGCCTTTCTGGTTTTGTGCCCTTGGCCATGGAACCAGAGCATTACTGGTGAAACACGCGACACCTACTGTGGAATGTAAAACTGTCAGAACTCAAAGTCACCCTGGTAATAATAATAATAATATCTTTCTCTGTTGCCCAATCCATGCCCCTCCCCCAAATCTCTGGGAGCCTAAAAACCTACAATGCTGTTTTTAGAGCTTGTTTCTTTTTTTCTTTTTTTTAAAGAAAAATAAATAAATAAAACTTTAGCGCATTAATATGAATATTCACTGTGGCACAAAGATGGTACGTGAGGCATAATTGACTCACAATGACCTCACAATGAGTCATGCTCATCTTGCTTCCGACACAGGCTTTTAATGGGTCCCTTGTGTGACAAAGCACCGTCCAGCTGATTTTCTGAAATGCGTAGATGCTCAGGGAGGCTAACAGAAATTAAACTGACAACAGAAAGTTTCCAGGTTTGAGCCACAGGCGAGGCACTCTTGTTATATCCGAGAAAAGAGCCAAACCCGGACAACTGCAGCAAATATCCAACTCTATACAGGAGGATGATGTGTACAAAAACAGCTCTTAATTACTTACATGCATAAATTTACCTGACAATAGAGTATCCAATAATTTTCACAGAAATGTATGAACTGGCTTTGAAGAACGTACTACAAATAACAATTTTACCTAAAAGCACTTCAGTTACACGAATTCATTCTAATTCACTTCAAATTAAATGGCTGTACTAGTTTCGTTGTGCCTTAAAGCTGGACTCTGGCGGCATCTAGCGGAAATATTTAAAAATTACACATGAAATAACGTGAATGGATCCCAGTTGATTCCATTCCATAACTGTTGTAAACGTACGTAAACGCCTAGGCTGGCCAATTTTATGGCACACTGAAGCATCACTTGGTTTACATTTAGAGGTAACGTGGACCGACCAGAAAATCACAGACGCTTTAAAATACTTGTACATTTTACTCTCTTTTACATGAATTTGCGTCGACTACAGTCGATAGCGGAATAGAGTGCTTCCATATTTTTATACTATAAATGTAGGCCTGGCCACCCAGCTGGCTGTCTACTGGTGCAGTCTGCGTTATATCGAGATCATATAGCGTGATCCCTTATACAAACTTACTATATCACCAGTTTATTTAATTCAGTTATAAATTTAAACCAAAACGAGACAACTGTTGCCCTAAAATTCAACATGTAGGCTAACACAATGAGCCATGGCAATGTATTAATTGCGCTCATAGCACTTCTGTGCAAGTGATTGCATTAATTAACACCGTACAAAATAGGTATTAATAGAAACGTAAAACATCTACGTACGTTGCAAGGTGACTTTCAGATAATCTTTTTTTTTTTAATCAGCCCCCCCCCCAAAAAAAAAAAAAATAAATAAATAAATAAATAAATAAATTTTATAAATAAATAAATAAATAAATAAGGCACAAGGCACAATTAAAAAAGTCTCCAGCCAGATGGCCTATGTGAGATTGGTGAGTCACAGCTTGCGCGAAATTTCTTTAAAAGGAGAAGTCGTCTGTCACTTGCCCCCGCAGGTAAGAGTCCGGTCCGGTGAAAGCTCTCTTGCGCGCGCTAAAATGCTCTTATCGCTTGGTGCCTCGTGGCCCGATGGCGCCGGAGTGCGATCCATGACAGCACCACTCGCTGGCCATTTCGGGATGCTCAGCACAACAACCAGGTTGGCGAATGCATAATGCACTTAATAAACCCTGATCAAACTTTTATTCGACAAGAGGCAGGTGTGTGGGTCGACTTTCAAACACAAAAACGTGTTAATTGTTAAGGACCGCCTCAAGCATTTTTTCCTAGCACAGAATCCACGACTCAGATCAATCCATTTACATAATTCAATATTATGAACAGGATAAAACTTGTCTGCATACTGTGCTGTATCACAAACAATTACTATTGTTTGTGCGAAATGTGTCTCCTGTAGACTATGCACACCTACGCTGCAGCCAGGTAACCACATTTGGCAACTACTTACCATGCAGGGAGGTTCATTTACGGGAACAAGTAGGCTAAAGCACACCTGGAAACTTGCTCATTTAAAAATGTGGCAAACAGAAATTATTGTCGACGCAAGTTTCTCATCTCTGTCAAGTTAAATATAGAAACACTTTGGATCGTACGTCTCACAGGGAAGGGTGGACGCATGCGTAAATCAAAAGTACTGTAATTCCTTCGCTCAGAAAAAAGTTTGATGGTGTTAGAAATGAGCAGGAGAGAGAAAGCAAAAGAGACGCAAGGAAGACGGGGATAGAGTTAAACCCTGAATCACTGCTATAGAGGAAGTAAGGAGAGAGGAACCGATTCCCCCTCACACACAATGCGTCTCCGTCAAGTAAAGATCGGGTTCCTCGACAAATAACGCAACTTATTCAACATGAGGAAAATAGACATAAGTTAGATAGTGTCTGTCTACGCGTCTAAGAATCTCATGGATTGAACTACAGATTTTTCCCCCGCCTCTGCCAACCTCTAGGGAGAAAGCGAGAAGGTAAGTAGTTTATCTCAGAATAATTGTGATTTAATCCTCGTAAATTAGCCTCTGTCAATATTTAGTGGTGGGATTTCTCTAGGAGATGTCCCCGAATCAGTGGTCACTGAAGACAGTAAATGCACGGGCACGCGCAATGGGTGAATAAAAATACCGGAATCTCGTATGCTAAGGTGGGCTCAAAAGAATATTAAACAGGGAAGGTTCTGTACCTGAAGTAATATGTGTTTGTATATTGACATGCGTGGAAACGAATATGGCAAACCTAGAAAGTGCACCGTAGAGTTTTTTTTTTTTATTTAAAAATTTTCATAGTGGAATAATTGGATAATTTCTTCAAATTTGGTATAATTGTGTACGCTTGCATACTGAAATTGGGGGAACTGAGTTCCACGCGTCACCGCAGACCATCAAAGAAAGAAAGGCTTACAGCAGTTGTCCGTCACTGAAGAGCTTCTCAGTAATCACTGCGTACTCAGTTGTTCTGAAGTAGCCAAAATCGGTTTGATCATTTTTACAAAGGTAGTTGAACGCAATTGTTTGTACGCGAAATTCTGAAATGCGCTTGAATATATTCAACGAATTACCAACGTGATATTAATTTGTATCACAAGTTTGCTAAAATCTTATGACATGGTAGAAGTAGATTGTTAAAATGACAACAGTCGCTCTGTGAAAGTATAGTTTTATTACTTGCATTAACTACATTAATTAGGTCATTTGTAAACTACAGTGTTTAGATGTGGGCTATCCCACCATCCGCTCCTCGCGTTGCAGTTTTGAAGTTAAAGAAAGCTTCATAATAAGCTAATAGAGTTTACAGACGACACTTTACGGGGAGATCATTTTTGTTGCACAGTGTCTGCCCACGCTATCCAAGCTTGATCCAGTCTCTGAGCACAGAAAATAAAATATCGTTACATAATTCCCAGTAAGTGCACTTGCGCGCGTGCGCGCGCCTGTGTGACGATTTCAGTACCCAAGACGACAGGTAACCTGCATTTACGTTTTGACTGGGAAAGCCGTATTTGTCTTTCTGAATTGTCAAGGGATTTACATTAGCTGGAGACAGTGGCGAAGATGAATAACCTGCTTGTGCGAACCTGTGCCTTATTGAACATTTCGACAGCGGGGCACATAAACCCAACAGAGACCAGACAGATGTGTTACACAGTGGGTAATTCGGTGAATTTGAATGTGAACGCCTGTTTTGAGCTCCTTTAACAGCGGCCAGGAGAGAACTCGTTCAACATGGATATGTTTTTTACAGTAAAGATGCTGTGGTCCACAACAAGATTTCAGAATAAAGAACAGAACCCGGAAACAGGATATATTTGAAATCCCACTGTAGGTTCCTTATGCTGAATGCTTCGAACAGTGAGATGTTCTGTTTTATCCCATAAAATACATACAATCCTCCGATAAAGTAGATAAGTTTCCCTTTCACATCTGTGGTTGGTCTCATTGATCCTCCTGTGGGACAGATTGGCAATGAGTCCAATCACCTGAATCTCTTATAACATAACACTGCCACTGCTTGATTATGAGCGCTTTGTGATTGGCACTACGCAGATGCTGGACTTTTAACGCATTACTTGAAACCTCAGGCCTGGTCCTGATGCCAGCTCCTATTTTGAGGGGCATGATTCAGTCATCTTCCACCAATGAAGTATGTCTTGACATTGCAGGTTTGTCCTTAGCTTCGGAATTATGGTACGTTCAGTTACTGTATGTGTTGTGGGGGTGGGTGGTAGGGTTGGGGTTGGGGGGGTTTGGGTTGTGACAGCACTCAACCTGCTGCTATGAAACGAACCTGTTGAATCATGGCGATAGCAGGCCCAGGATATTCAGAATCTGCCCAAATGGGACACAGCTGTGGGCCTTAATCTGGCAAATGGTCAGCACTATCATTTCACTGCTGGAAATGGAAACTACCTGCATGCACACAGTCAGCCCAGCAAACATTTTTGTGGTGAAAAGTCGGCGAAACTCCGACTTTTACGTTCATGTGAAAACCTGGGTACGCATTGGTTGAAATGTGAAAATTTTCTAGCCGACTAGTGTGTAGTCAGACTATATACCCGGGTAACACCTGAGCTTTATTGGGGTTAACTTAGTCCGTTTATATCAGGACCCATCTCTCAACTTATCTGCCCTGTCTAGGTTCTGGCTTTTGCTCACTGGGAGACCAGCCAATTGAGCCAAACTCTCAAACTCTCTGGCGCATCAGGCCTCCGTAGTGCCAGCATCACCCGTTAATCAGTTGCCTGTACAGCGTCTCCTCCGTGCTAACATCATACCGCTACAAAACTACACCGCTCCCGTATGTCCCCTGTGCTGAGAACAAGCTACTTAACCTGTGACGTGCCGCCGTCGATCACAGCCACATTGTTGTTTTCCACCGTCAGGCCAGCCAGGCTGAGCCAAGGGGGTCAAGTGAGCTCTCGATGAAAGCCTCATTCTGAGGGCTCAGACTCGCCGGGGCTGCTTGGCTGTCTGCTGTCAGCCCTAGGATGCGCCGGTGTCATCCGTGGCGTTATCTTTGAAGTTCTACTCATAAGACAGTTAATGTCTGTGTTTTGGTAACAAGTTGCCAGACGGGCCATCTGTGAGCCACCTGCGATCATCATCATCATGACCCTGGCTTTGCCCCAACCGTGCAGACGAGGAGCATTAGAAAGGGCCAAAATTAAGGGTCCGACACACCAACAAAGAAGGAATGAGACGCTGAGGTGGAGAGGGAGAGAACAATTTTTTTAGCCAATTAAATCAGGGGATGATTCGGTGGCAGAGAGTCTTGACATCCAAAGTGAAGCCCAACAGCAAACAACAAGTTCTTCCTCTCCAGATTGTGCCATGGGAAGTATTTGGTAAGTCTCACTATCAGATTCAAATATCTTATCAGTGTGCCTAATGTTAGCTACTAGGCTAGCAATAAGTAAGAGTTAGTAGTAGTAGTACGTTTGCTGGTTATAGTTTTAATTGTACACAGCTCATAGTTAGCAAGATAGTTAGCAAATAAATTAATGTAACTGTTTATCATATTATAATGTGTATGCTGTATAGTTAGCAAACCAATCAATAGCCCAAAGGTGTGAACTGTTGCCAACTGAGATGACTGGTGTTCGTTGATGTTGCCTCATAAATGAACATTGCTTTGGCTGTTTAGTCATAGAAATTTGGGATATCGGTTATAATCTACCAGAGACAGTTAAGGTTAGTTCATTTTAACTAGCTAGCTATCTTTAGCCACCTTAGGGGTAGGGTTGTGATCTACTGAAATACAAAGCCTGACGCAAAACATTTCATTCTGTTTTAAGGTTCCTTGAGGTGAAACCTTTTAACAGGGAATGTGACAGACCTGGAGAGTTGCTAGAAGAAACAGCTTTAGCTGGCTAGAAACCAAAACGGGGGAAGGAGGGGGGAGACAGAGAAGAATAATGGCATATTTGTAATTCGGTCAGTTTTTTGTCACCCGCTGCACTGGATCTTACTTTCTTTCTATGGAGTTATGGATATTTAAAATGTTATGCTGAAATAATTATTTTAAATGTTTAAAATGTTTGTGAATGTACGCAACAGTTACCAATATAAAGATATGGTTTTCAGTTGAACTTGAGAATGTTTTGTATCAGGGAACTGTTGATTTTATAAGTACACACATTACATATAATAATATATATGCACACACATCTTATTATATATAATCAGGGCTAATAGTTAGATACATGCACAGTGTGTGTGTGTGTGTGTTTGTGTGTGTACATACAGTATATCTTATTATATGTGCACAGTAAAATGTTCAGTGTTAAATCAACTCTTACAGAGTAGGCTACATATGGTCCTACTCTGGTTTGTATTGGACTCCTGTGTACTCTGTTAGAGTTGAATTACACTGGTCATTTTACTGTGTATTCAGTTTATATTTATGATTTTTTAAAACTCTAGAATGTATGTGTACAAATAAAATACAGAAATATGGGGGAAATTTGAATTTATTTTGCTATTTTGGTCTGGTACTGGGTACAAAGTGAATTTAGCTAGCATAGGCACTTTTGGAGGCAGGTCATTTTAAAACGATACTTGCAATGTTGCAATGGAAATAATGGGAAAATGAACATACTAGGTTGCTTTATACCTTGAAGATCAATTTTTGTCTGTTTTTATCAGATAAGCTATCTACTATTGATCATTGGTTAGAACTTTTTATTGTTCAAGAAACATTTAAAAAATTGCTCAGAACGTGACTGCAACAAACAGTTTGGTTTCATAGTATGCTACTGTGACGGAATTCATGCTTTAGGTTTTTTTTAGTATTATACAGTTGCTGTTTGGTGGGATGACATTATCGAAACCAGAAAGTCTAATATCACAAAATATTTTATTCTTCTTATGGTCAGCTAAACAGTTGTTTGTTTGCAGATGCGGATGTGCATATTTCTGAGTGATGCAAAACAACAGATCAAATGTCAGAATTATGGAAGCATATTCCATTTTAAATTTTTCTGCATGTAAAACTCTTGGTGATACTCTACCAAAAAACAAAAACAAAAAAAGCAATAGCAGTGCGCCTATGCCTTTGATACAACCATGCTGTTTGCTGTATTTAAAACTGAAGATAAAACAAAACATTTTACTTCTTTGTAAAAGAAGAGAAACGGCGAGACCTGTAAGAAATTTGGAAAAAGGATTCATCCTACGCCTGCCATCTTCCGTGCTCGCATTTATGTTTCCGGAACATCCTACCAAGCTCCGCAGATGGTGGCATCGACCAAAGCCGGAATACCTGACATAGAGTGTTCAAATTTGAAAGCGGAGGTGTGAGCAGTACCTGTGTCGTTAAAGCCTCTCAGGCAACAGCTAGCTGAAGTGAGCACCGTAAACAAGACCATTCAAACCCCCCAGAAGTACAGTAATAATGTGACCAGTTTAGGTTTTAATTTGCCTAAACCGAAGACGCTCACATCTGGACCCCAAGGCCAGGAGTACTGTTGCCTTTTTTTTTTTTTGCTCTCTCTCAACCTGCTCACCTGAGCATCCCCGTGATTTAATTGGCTAAAAATGTGTTGTCTCCCACTCCACCTCAGCTGATGTGTGGTGAGCGTTCTGGTGCAAAATGGCTGCCGTGCATCACCCGGGTGGGTGCTACACATTGGCGGTGGCTGAGGCACATTTCCCCCTCATCACTGTGAAGCACTTTCAGTCAATGGCTGATGAGAAAAATGCTATATAGATGCAAGGAATTATTATTACTACCCAGTAGTTAAACGATTGTTTAATTCACGCCACTGATTGGCTGGAATCTCAGCGCACCTGTTGTGCCAGGTATAAATCAGACTGAAGAGCCAGATTTTTTGAGATTTGGCCCAGCCTTGTTGGGTGAGGGGGAAAAAAAAGTATCCAAACAAAGCCATTATGGTAGCGGTTGCCAGAATGACACGTCAGTCTGTTTCAAGTGGCTCTCCGGGATCGTTATTCGCAGGCGAGAGGGAGAAAGCGTGTAGTTTGAGCGGCGCGTTTGCCGAGCGAGTGGTGCTCGAGCCGCCGTTCGCGCCGAGCGGGTGGCGGGCCGAGGCCGGCGTCGTGACGACCTTTGCCCCGAGCTGCCTCCGCCCTTGCGCCCGTCCCGCTCGTGCCAGGGCCGGTCTGACGCCGAATCAGGGTCTCGCTGCAGACCGAGAGAGGCAGACTGCCATTTCCTGGTTGTTGTTGTTGTTGTAAGTACACCCCTACCGCAACCCCCCCCTTTCCCCCTACTCCTTATTCTTTTGTCCAGGGGGTCTCAGATTTGGTTCTGCTTGCTGCTTGACGCTTGACAATGTTATTTCTACCTTTTGACCCTTTGAAGAGTAGGTTTTCTTTGATGAATGCCATTTCTACCTTTTGACCCTTTGAAGAGTAAGTTTTCTTTTTGTGTGTTTTCTGAACATTCTAAGTCAGTGTTCTAGAACTGCTTAGTAGTGATTGTTACATCAGCGTTAGAATGTTAAGTTAAGAGCATTGGAGAGGGGATATCTGGTGCCCACAGAACCCTTAGCTCTAAAAAATTCACCTCCTAGATGAAGCGTGTTTGGGCCAAGTGTTTCCAATGAGACGAGGCTAAGGGTGAACTGGCGCCGTGATGATATTTTATATTTTGTATTGCTCTGTGACCGAGTAGTAAGCTTGCAAGGCACAGAGACAGTGAATGTAGGACACCTGGCTCTGTGTGTCTCGGCATCCATTCAGAGTGGTCTGGCAGCTGCGAGATTTGGGGGGCTGGGGGGTGGGGGTAGACGGTGGTGATTTCTCTTTCCCTCTCTCTCTCTCTGTTCACCGCTCTCTCTGTCTCTCTCACTCTGTGTCTCAGTCTCTCTCTGTCTCTCTCTGTCTCTCTCTCTGTCTCTCTCTCTCTCTCTCTCCTCTGTCTGCTCTCTGCTACTCTCTGTCTCTCTTTTCTCGTCTCTCTCTCTCTCTTCTGTCTCTCTCTCTCTGTCTCTCTCTCTCTCTCTCTCTCTCTCTGTCTCTCTCTCTCTCTCTCTCTCTCTCTCTCTCTCTCTCTCTCTCTCTCTCTCTCTCTCTCTCTCTCTCTCTCTCTCTCTCTCTCTCTCTGTCGGCGGGTTACATAAGCGGGAGGCTGTGTGGGCTGTGTGATTTATGTAAGGGGGACCCGAGTGTCCAGCGCCACTTCTCCCGCTTGCAGCCGCGCACGTGCGGAGTCAGGGCCTGGCTGCCCCGGCCTCGTCTGCTCACAGCTGTGTGTGTCTCTCCTGCAGTGAGGCGTGTGTGTGTGTGTGTGTGACTGTGCGTGTGTGTGTGTGTGTGTGTGGGTGTGTGTGTGTGTGGGTGTGTGTGTGTACTTATGTGTGTTGTGTGCTGGTGTGTGTGTGTTGTGTGTGTGTGTGTGCTGTGGTGTGTGCGGTGTGTGCGTGTGTGTGTGCGTTGTGTGTGTGTTGTGTTGTTGTGACGTTGTTTTGTTGTGTGGCTGTGCCTGTACGGATGTATGTCACCACCAGACTCAATGCAGTTAAACAAACAAAGCTCTGAACCGCTGCTTGTGCCAAAATGAATACACACAGACTCGAAATTACTTGCCATTAAGCTACAGTCTTTTAGCAGATGCTCTGATCTACAGTGACGCGCAGGAGAATGGAAGAGTATCGATCTTTTTGGAGTTTTTGGAGTATTAATGCCAGTGAGTATATATGCAGCATCACTACCCACCAGTGGCCTAAAGAGGTGGGCCTTTAGCCTGCATCTGAACGTGACCCAGTCATTCTGCAACAAGATCGTGCGTCCCTCTACCAACAGTGAAACCGGTTTTTTTTTTTTACCTGTTCATGTTTTTAACAGAAGAGGCAATGTTGTGAGAGACAAACATTCTGTTTCTGTGTTTTGAACTAAAAAAAGAAAATTTTTTCTTCAAATTTATGCCGTGATTACTGAGCTTCCTCTTATCTGCAGCCCTCGCACTATAGCTCTGGGAAAAAAAAAGTAACACAACACAATCTTCTCCTTTTTTCGGTCCGGCAGTGGGCATCTGGAGTGTAGGCAGTTTTAGCATTTACTTTAAAGCAGTTTTCTAAATAAAAAAAAAGGCAGAAATAGCACGTTCACACTAACATTACGCCCCCCCCCCCCCCCAAATGGACTGCTGTTCAGCTGAGCAAGAGGAAGAAATTCTTTTTGTAATTTGTTGTAAACGTCATTGTATTAAGAGACGTTTGCGCTGCTGCCAGGCCTCTCCACGTCCTCCGGGACCCTCGTAGCAACTTTTCTGAAGTGCCCTCCTGTCAAGCACATCTGTTCAACCCCCCACTGGATCCCCCCCCCCCCAACCCCCGAAGTGGTACAATGAACCCACCACTACAGTCAGGACAGTAGAGTCACTGTCTATGTTCTGCTACAGACAGCTGTGTCTTGGCTCAACCAACGGCATGAACTCTTTTTATGAAGTTTTTTTTTCTTTGAAGAGTTCACTTGTCCTACCTATAACTATTACATAACCTTTAGCTACGTAAAGCTCTTCTGTCAATCACATCCCCCCCTCCCACCCCCAAAATCTACGCCCTAACCCCCCCCCAAAGTGGTACAATGAAACCCCCCACTACACTCAGGACAGTAGAGGCACTGTCTATGATCCACTACAGGCCAAAATCAGTCCCCTTGGGAGTGACTTGGCTCAACGGACTGCATGATCTGTGAGCATTTTTGGCTGGACCGTTTTTGGCCAGCCCTACAAACGCAAATGTCTGTGAGTGAGTCACTGAGTGATGAAACTACACCATTGGTTGGCCGAGTTATGAAGTTGCACCATTGGTCGGCCGGAGAGATCCAGCCATATCCTAGGTTTTGACCTGGTCTTGTTTGAAGAGTTCGCTAGTCTATGGCACGTCTAGCATACATTACATAACCATTAGCTACGTAAAGCTCTATGCTTACTTAAAGTGCTTCTCTTGTGACAGGTCCTCTGTGGCTCTTAACATTATGATGTTACAATTTTTTAAAAATTAACTGCCACTATTTGCTTGCGACAGGCAGACAGATGGCTGAGGGTGAGTTCTGCTCGTTTGCCGAAAACCTTCATGCATGCAATTATGTAAGCTGCGTTTCCAGGAGAGCATCGGCTGAGTGCCTGCGCGTAAACCATTCCCTGTACGCACGAGTACGCTGGCTGTCCGAGGTGCAGGAGTGGGAAATGTACAGCTGTAGGATACAGGAACCAGCTTCTCCAGCTACCTTTTCAGAGGAGTTTTCTGGCCCGTTCCAAAAAAAAAACCTGCCGCTCTGCTCCGCTCCGGGAGGGGCGCGAGCGCCAGCGACTGATTGGGAATGCCTGGTAGGATGTGTAGGCCTTTGTTGCCACGGCAACCATCTGCTGCTATGCTCGAACACTCTCTGGCAGCCCACACAATGTCAGCACTGTGACATCCTGCATGAAGTTCTGAGAGAAAGAGAGATAGAGAGAGAGACGGAGAGAGAGAGAGAGAGAGGGGGGGGAGAAGCAAGGGAAAAGAAGGAGAAAGAAGGAAGAGAGCAGGTAATTAGGTACCAAAAAAAAGGAAATAATTACTATTCCTCCAAGTGATATCAAAGCCAACCAAAAAGATGTTCTAAAGATAACAGGTTCCGTCAAACTCGGACACACACACAGACCAAACACCTGCACACACACACACAGACACACACACACAAAGACAGACACACACACACACACATACATACACAAATAGCTGTACACGTGCACACACAGAGAGACACATACTCAGACACACACATGCACACCTACATTACTGCAGTGCCTTAAAATGAATGTAACTGCAACTCTGTACGGCAGTGATTTCACCAGGACCTCAAACATTTCTGAGAAATTAATTAGCTCTCTCCCCCGTTGTAACGCCATTTCCCTTGGACACCGTTCGCCCGGTGCCAGAGTTATACCCGGTTTTGCGTCAAAACAGAACGAGAATAGAATAATGACAGCAACTTTTGGCTGCATCGTACGTGGAGTGCCTGATTCACATTCCGCCTCCCACACCAGTAGGGGGCTGAAGAGGGGCGGAGGGGGGTGGGGGGGAGGGGGGGGGGGGGGGCGCGCGCTTGTGGGCTCGTGGGTGTTCGGGGGCGTCGTGATTAAATTGGAGCTGCTGCTGGTGCTGCTGCTTCTGTGTCGGGGGGCCAGGCTCCAGACACCTTCGGTGCATTAGCATCCTGAATTCAGGATTAATGTGAATAATCCTGTGCTTTGTTCCCTCTCGTTCCCCTTTGAAAAACGTAGTCTCTCTTCATGCTCCATCCGCGTGCCAGCGCGGTACATTCATTTTGCACTTGCAGTTGCCCTGATGGATCTACCTAAGCCCCATTCTCTGCTTAGTGATTAAGACAGCTTTGGGTTTTTTTTTCTCTTCATGCTAATTTTAAGGTCTGTCTATATCCTTGTGCGCTGTACGATTGGTTGTATACATATCTAGGTGCTCATTTTAAGCGTGATGCCTTATTAGAGATATGCCACATCCACTTCTGTACGTGTGCCCGTGTTCTTGCAGGGCTACGCTAAACACCGCGATGACCAGCTTGGCTCTTTGAGGAAGAAAATGTGCCAGATATATAAATTATTTTTGAGCCTTTGTGCCATCAGATCAGATCGCAACTATGTGACTAGAATGTTCTTAAGCAAACATTGTACTGCTGATGTAAGCATCACTGCTGGTAACAGACAGCAACGGAGTTCTAGAAGACTGACTTTGAATTTTGAAAAAACGTTCCAAAAAAAAAAACCTACTTTTCAAAGGGTTTTAAATGTACCAGTGCCATTTAATTGACCAACTGGGGAGAATGTATGCCCCACTTAGGGAAAAAAGCACCATCCATCCAGCCATTTACCCATCCATCCATCGATCCATCCATCCATTATCTAACCCACTTGTACCTGGTCAGGGTCACAAGGGGGTCTGGAGTCTATCCCAGCATGGATTGGGTGAGGAAAAAGCACCTTTATAATAAAATAGTCATTTAGGCTTCTGTGTATTAGTATTATACATGGTGGAGCTTGGAAATACGGAACTTATTACAGACAAAAATAGCACTGGTTGGAATCGTAGGTCGGATACTGCCTTCATTTCAAAGAAGGGTATTTTTTTCTGCAAATATCATATGGCAGACGGGTAAAAATGTAAGCTATGCTTGGTTAAGACTTCCTTATAGTGGGTTGTCTGTGCTTATAGAGGACAGGGGTGTGCACATCTGCACAGACGCTTCTCCGTGTGTTGTGTTTTAGGAAGAACCCATGTGTGTATGTGTGTGAGTGTGTGTGTGCATGTGCATATGTGTGTGTGTATTATGAGTGTGCGTGTGTGTGTGTGTGTATTCGTACGTATGAGGCAGAATAAATGGTAAATGGTAAATGGACTGCATTTATATAGCGCTTTTATCCAAAGCGCTTTACAATTGATGCCTCTCATTCGCCAGAGAAGTTAGGGGTTAGGTGTCTTGCTCAAGGACACTTCGACACGCCCAGGGTGGGGTTTGAACCGGCAACCCTCCGACTGCCAGACAATCGCTCTTACCTCCTGAGCTATGTCGCCCCCAATAAGTGTGTATGGATGCGGTAGGTTCTCGTGTGACAGTTTTTGTGTTATTTTATAAACATCCTGTTGATATTTTGTTAACGTGTTATTTGGCACTAAATTCAAATATTTCATGCCAATGTTTCATTTGAATTACAGTGCTGTGAAAAAGTATTCCCCCCCCCCCATCCTGATTTCTTCTATTATTGCATATTTGTCACACTGAATGGTTTCAGATCTTTAGACAAAATTCAGTATTAGACAAAGAGTGTGTGCGTGTTGTGTGTGTGTGTAGGTGTGTATATGTGTGCGTGCATGTGTGCACGTGTGTGTGTGTAAGTGTGTGTGTCTATGCATGCGTGAGTGTGTGTGTGTGTGTGTGTGTATATGTGTGCGTGTGTGTGCACGTGTGTGTGTGTAAGTGTATGTGTGTGTGTGTAAGTGTGCGTGTGTGTGTATGTAAGTGTGTATGTGTGTGTGTAAGTGTGTGTGTGTGTGTGTGTACGTGTGCGTGTGTGTGTAAGTGTGCGTGTGTGTATAAGTGTGTCTGTGTGTGTGTGTGTGTGTGTGCGTGAGTGTGTGTAAGTGTGTCTGTGTGTGTGTGTAAGTGTGTCTGTGTCTGTGTGTGTAAGTGTGTCTGTGTGTACTTGCGTGTGTACAGATGCACATAGCAGATGTGTGTGTGGCAGATGCAGGACCCTGCGTGTGAGCTGCAGCCCGGCTCTCTGAGGACCATCAGCGTGCTGGACCGCCTGCTTCTGACACACCCCGTCTGGCTGCAGCTGTCATTCAACTCTGACTCCGCCCAGCAGGTCCTGCAGGCGGAGCCAAAAGGGGTAATACACATACACACACACACAGATACACACACACTCACACACACTCACACACGCACGCATATACACACATGCATACACACACACGCACACACACACACATGCATAGACACAGACAGACTGACATACACTCAAACATACACACTGGCATACACACATATGCACACACATACACACTCTCTCTCTCAAATAGGCATACACACACACACACATGCAAATTATGCACAAACACACACACATCCACACACACACACCCATACAAACTCTCTCTCTCATACAGGCACACACACACACACACACACACACATGCAGATTACGCACAAACACGCACATACACATATACTGTACACGCACGTGCACACAGACACACATCACACATAGACACAGAGGCTGTGATTACACCGTAGTTTAAATGTGTTTTGGATCCGTCTTTCGCTGAATCTAGTGTCAGCTAAGGGCTCATTCTGATGCCACCATTTTCTCTTTACACTGTCAGCTAATGTAGCCCGTAGATATTTCTGCTGCCAACATAATCCACGCCATTTTGGCTTTACATATGCCTATGCAGCGAGGGCCTGATCTATGAGCAATCCATCACGGTGATTTATTCAATACAAATGCATTCATTTTGTTTGAATCACAAGCTGCAGTGTTATAGTATTATTCTCCTCAAATTACGTAATGTTGTTAGCTTAAAAAAAAAACGTTCAATTCAGAAAAATAAAAATGACAAAAAAAGACATCATATTTAATGTAAACATACGCTAAGTAAGAGGTGAATCCCTCAGTTTCCTGTATACTGCACTGTGCGTGCATAGGTGCTCTCTCATGACCTGCAGATCAGATGTAAATATTGACGTGTTAACATAATACTTATCCTGTGACTAGAAGTCGGATTGCAAGGAAGAGTTCTCTTCACACTTGAGTACGGTCCACTGTGGAGTGAGAGAGTCCCAGATCTCTTGCACACCTGCGCAGAACGTGGTGTGGATACCTGGCGTCGCCTGGCCGTGCGTGTGACAAGAGATCCCTAGAATGGGCCATCACCAAATCTAAATTCCATAACAAATATTACTCATAGTCTGAAGACTACCGTCAGCTGTGAAACACACACAGAAGCACACACACACACACACACACACGCACACAAAACCTGTGGTACATGTACGCTCACACTGATATAGCAGCATGTAGAAAGCACATAATAACACTATTCTTTTCTTGCTTTTAGGTAATTTCTGAATGTTCTGTGTCCCTTCTGACCGTACCTTCTCCTGCCCTCTTTTCGTGTGGCGCCCCCTGCAGGCCTTCCTGGTGCGCCGGTGCAGCAGTTCACAGAAGAAGGTTCTGTGTGTGAGACTGACAGAGGATAACGCCCCCTCTGCCTTCAGGCAGTGTGTCATCCGCGAGGAGGAATCCAGTACGTGTCTCACACACACACGCACATGCAGACACACACATACAGACACATGCACACACGGACACACACAGGCACACACACGCACACACATGCCTACACACACACACACAGACAGAAACACACACACAGACACAGACTCACACAAACACATGCATACACACACACACACACACATACACACACAAATTCTTGTGCTAATGCACGGGTGTAATTAGTGTGTTAGTGAGGTGAACGGTAGAGGTGCTGATACCAGCACTGACCAAACTGTCCCTCTGTGTTCAGCTTTCTCCCTGGAGAGTTCGGCCGTCAGTTTCCCAGACCTCTGCAGGCTCGTCGCTTTCTATTGCATCAGTCGGTAAGACCCGCCCACTTACTAAAACCCACCCACCCACTATGACCTGCCCACTTACTAAGACACACCCACCCACTAAGTCCCACCCACCCAATAAGACCCACATACTAAAACCCACCCACCCACTAAGACCTGGCCACCTATAAATACCCACCCACCCAATACATCCCACATAAAGAAGACCCAACCTGCTGGTACTGCTCACCTGGCCAGAAGAATCATAACCTGAGGCTAAAGCTAGCAACTTTTGTCAGTAATATGGACCAGGCTAGCCTCATAACTAATTAACACACTAGACACAACCGCATATGTGAAGCAAACCAACATGCATCTCACTGAATCCCCGCCTTGTTGAATATGACATAATCGTGGACCAATCAGGGCTGTTCCACAGTATGAGTCACTGGAGGCCATGGTCTTTTACAGAGACATATTGCCCTTCCCCCTGGAGCTTCCCGAAGCGATAGCTAAAGCCTCGTCCCACAGACAGCTGGAGTCTCTCTCACACATGGGCATGGGTATGTACCCCTAAATTCCCCTGCACCTACCAGTAATGAAACAGCCAGACTTCCGCCAAAATGCCCTGCCCCTCAGGGTGACCCATAGCTACTCAAACTGCATATGCACTGTAGAGGTTTTTCACCTTGCTGCCAGTTATGGTTACTCCTACCCATAATTCTGTCTTACCTTACCATTAAAAAACAGAAAATCTGCTGTGCTTGCTAGCTAGCTAGCTAGCGTCTTTCCGTTAGTTCACTGCAGAGCTCTTGTAAGTGCAGGAGAATGTAAGTGCTCTCTATAACTGATTTATATGAGCAACAGGACCAAACCTGGCTAAAAACACACCCAGTTCACTGAGTGTCTGTGCAGGGTCACTACAGCGCTAATACTAGCTAACCTGAGCAGGCAGATCGTTTCTGTCACGGCATCCCATAATCACGTCCTGTCCCGGGCCTTGGTGTGGCTGCTGCAGAATTTTGGAGCTCCCCGCTGAATTTTCGGACGCCGCGCAACGGCCCTCCCGCCGCGGACCAGCCGGGACAGGAGAGCCGCGGCCTGTTCGTGGGGCGTGGGCCCCAGCAGGGGGCGCTGTGCTACATAAACCCCCTGTTCCTGCGGGAGCCGCCCAGCCGTGGCGCGCTGCACAAGCGGCACCGCTTCAAGCGCAGCCTGCGGGTCCGCGTCTCCACGGAGACCTCCATGGCGCTGTCGTCGCCGCCACGCTCCACCGAGCTGGACTGCGCCGAGCCCAGCCTCCCGCTGCAGAAGAGGGCCAGCACCGCCAGCGGCCTCCTCAGGAGGACCCAGGCCCTCTCCCCGACCTCCGAGGAGGAGGAGGAACTGATCCCCAAAGACCCGCAGCAAGTACGGGCCCCTCCCCCCTCACACTCCGTTATTCTTATAATGTTACACTTCGTCATTACTGCTGTTAAACACTGCTACTGTTTAACTTAGTCATTATTACTGTTAAACACTGTTACTGTTACACTGTTACACTTAGTCATTACTACTGTTAAACACTGTTACTGTTACACTGTTACACTTAGTCATAACTGCTGTTAAACACTGTTACTGTTACACTGTTACACTTAGTCATAACTGCTGTTAAACACTGTTACTGTTTAACTTATTCATTATTACTGTTAAACACTGTTACTGTTACACTGTTACACTTAGTCATTACTACTGTTAAACACTGTTACTGTTACACTTACTCATTACCACTGTTAAACACTGTTACTTTTACACTTACTCTTTTACTGCTGTTAAACACTGTTACTGCTACACCATTACACTCACTCATTACTACTGCTAGACATTGTTACTGTTACACTGTTACACTGAATCTAGCAAGCAAAATAGCAACCTAGAGGTAAATACCAAGTAGCCAAACTGAGGGTTTCTGACAGCAGTTGTCCCCCATTTATTTTGTAAGAGTGTCAAAAATACAAATTTACAGCACTTATCGAGTGGTTATATTGCTTTTTGAACCAGCAAAATTAAGTTTCATACAGGATCACTCAACAGTTTTATCATTGATGCAATGATGCATAAAAAAACATCAAGCTGTTCATCTGCCACTGAGTGGATTTAGATGAGTTGCACTGTCCACACTGACCATGTGTGGATCCTTTGAAGAGTAGATTTTTTGGAATGTTTTTTCTGCAGTTTTTTTTATTTTTATTTTTTTTTTACCAGCAGTGATTGTTACATCACCATCAGAATGTTCAGTTTAGAACATTCTGATCGCACGTTTGCGATCTCACGCCTTGAAGGGTTAATGCGTTAATGCGCCTCCCAGTTGGCAGTGACTGATCGCACTCATCGGCGCTGGCTGCTGCAACCTCCGCGCTCGGTTAAGGGGAGCGTGCGCAGGCAAAGCGTGCGCTCTCCTCCGACGCACGTGATGTCAGCCCCCGCCGCGCATCGCACCGCTCTTCGCACATCCGCGCTCGTACAGACGTGAGCTGGAGGAAGACGCTCCGTGCGCGGCTCAACAGACAGACGTGCGGGTGGCTGATTGACCAGCTGGGGGCGCCATTGAGCAATGGTGATCCCTGCCAGCTGAAATTCTTGCTTCCCTGGGTGATGCTAGAGCCAATCATGCATCGCCCTGTGGGGTTGCTGGCCACAGCTGATACTTGCAGGGTCCAGAATTTATATTTGACCACTTTTTTTCTTTTAGTATTCTGCCTAAACCCCGCCCCTGTTGAGGTGACGATGACACATTGAGATGACATCACTCATCAAGTGTTTGCGGTCGCATATATATGGGTTGAGCACAAATCTCATATCGGGAGTAACACTTTCACGCAGAAACACACCACACAGTAATACGTATGTCCAGCGTTAATTCAACTCTAAAAGTGCTAATTCAACTCTCAACATGTTGTCCCACATTGCAGATTGGGAGCAAATGTCATCTGTTAAGAGTTAACACTGTTAGACTAGAATTAACACTAGCCATTTTACTCGCACAGACACGCTCACACGTGCAGGCACGCTGACGTAAGAACATGTGCCACAGGCGCCGGGTTGACCCCAAAATCTTATTTATCCCGCGAGAACCAGGAGGAGTCGGGTCAGGGGGAGGAGCAGGAGGACGGCGGGGCGGAGGCGGGGCTGGTGCTGGAGCGGAGGCGCGCCCCCTCCCTGGCGGAGCTGGACAGCAGCAGCTCCTTCAGCAGCCTGGAGGAGGCGGAGGACCGGCCACCCCCGAAAGCGGCGGGCCCGGCCCCCAGCGCCCCCGGCCCGGCCCCCGCGGCGGCGCCGCGCCACCCCGGCTCGGGCCTGCGCAGGATGAGCGCGGCCTTCGTCACGCTGTTCGCCCCGGAGAAGCGCGTGGCGCAGCTGGTGGACGAGCTGTCCCAGGACCGCCGCTCCGCGTTCGGGGTGCTGGTGCAGGACTTCCTGCTGCAGCAGAGGGAGGAGCTGGAGGCGCAGGCGCTGGCGCAGGGCTCCTTCGCCGCCGCCGCCGCCGCCGCGCCGCTGCTGCAGGGCCTGCGCCGCTTCCTGTCCCAGGCCAAGCGCTTCCTGCTGGACTGCGGCGAGCTGGAGCCCCCCATCGAGACCCTGGTGCCCGAAAAGGAGAAAGGTGCCACCCTCCAGACATGCACTTACACAACTGCATGTATGCCCACACACACATACTCAACAGACACAATGCACCTGCATACACACACATACTCATGAACACACACACACACACACACCTGCATACACACTCATGAACACAAACACACACTTGCATACACCTTCATGAACACAAACACACACACCTGAACACACACTCATGAACACAAACACACACACCTGCGTACACACATAAACACACACACACACACACACGCAGGAGAGATGGAGAGCTCACAATATGCCTGTTTTCATGCCCGGTGTGATGTATATAACGAGTAGGTGTATAAAACAGGGAATTGGTTTAGCTTTAAAAAATGATATATAGCCGCAAGATAAAGATACATGCCTACTCGTTTTCAAAAAGATATAAACGGGAAAAGATTTTTCTTTTGATGGAAACTATGTCACTGTTAAAGGTCTGACACGTCGACGGTGTCCGTTCAGTGTGGATACTCTCATTCAGGATCACTTCTGATTGGCAGGCCACCAAACGGTCGCTCTGGTGTTTAAAATGTAAACCGGCTGTTAATTACATAATGAACATGGTCTCCAGATGGCCCGTGCCAAATCTCCCTGTCGTGGGAAGCATGAGCACTTTGTTCCTCTCAGGATAAAAAGGCTCATTTAAAATCTATTCTGAATAAAACGGACTTGGATTTCACAGCGTTTTGTTTTCTTCGGCTCTGTATGGATAACGTAACAATTTTTTTTTAAATTCCGATTTCGATTGATTTATTATTCTGATTTTGAGTCACGAAGCTGAGATTTAAATGTAGTTGTTCGAGGGACCACTTCTTTTTTATTTCCCCTGTAAAGTGAGTACAGGCACGCGTCGCGGCGAAGCGAGCGTGAAGTCGTGCCCGTACAAAGTCGCGGTAAGCCGTCTATAATTGCAGCCGGGCTTTCGCTGCGGGTTTTTTGAACACGCTGAGCCGCTCTTTGAACGTGCTTTTTACCGCTATCTCCGCTACAGGGAGCGGGGCGGTTGTTGGCGAGGGAGAGCATTTCACAAGTGGCCACATTTGCTCAGTGATTTATTCTCTATTGCGTTGGTGGATGCATTAGCATTTTTCCCCCCCTATCAGTTATCATAAGAGATATCACAGTCCCACGCACACGTTAAGGGCAGTACAGTTTTAACTTCGGCGCAGGCAGGAAGTGCAGAACGTGGAGTTGGGGGTTTGCAAATGAAATGCACGCTGGATAATTTTGGCTGGGTCGGCAAGACTTGTGTAACCCTGACTGGCAAGGTTTTTTTTTCCCATAATGCAACTTAGTCTGTCGCCCACGCACAGCGACACCTTCCTCAACAGAGATATGTGACTGTCTGTATGCCTGTGTGTGTGTGTGTGTGTGTATCTCGCCCTAACAGCATGTGTTTGTGTGTGAGTGTGAGTGTGCGTGTGTTTGTATGTGTGTGCGTGCAGATCTAGCTCTAACAGCACGTGTGTATGTGGGTGTGTGTGTGAGAGAGTGAGTGTGTGTGTGTGTGGATCTAGCCCTAACAGCATATGTGTGTGTATGTGTGTGTGTGCGTGTGTGTCTGTGCATACAGCCCTAACAGCATATGTGCATGTGTGTGTGAGAGAGAGTGAGTGTGCATGTGTGTGTGGATCCAGCCCTAACACCATGTGTGTGTGTGTGTGTGTGTGTGTACACTCGCAGATTTGGCCCTGGAGAAAGCCATGTTTGGCTGCGTCCTGAAGCCTCTGAAGACGCAGCTGGACCAGACCCTGCTCTCCCTGCACACCAAAGACGGCTCCATGCAGCGGCTGGCCGACAGCTTGCGCGACAGCCAGCAGGTGGCGATGAAGCGCTTCGGGGTTCGCGTGGGCGTGCCCGACGCCCGCGGCTTGGAGAGGATGAAGCAGAAGCTGTCGCTAATGCAGCGCACACACTCCCCCATAGACAAAGTGCTGCTACTACTACAGGTCTGCAAGGGCATCTACAACGCTATGGGCCCCAACCCCGGTAAGTCACGCAGTTTACATGCTAATTTACACACTGATGCAGTTGGATCTGAAACCTTGAAATAATCCATCAGAAATACTAACAAAAATAATCTGCAACTCCCTGTACATTCAAAATTTCAGTGCAAAATAAATGTCTAACACACACCGTGCAATAAATACAGAAATGAATCAGAAATCATTTAAAATTGAGAGCCTGAAAAAAATTATACTTTTAAATGTCAGATTTTTTTATTTGTGGAGCAGCTCTTTTTAAATGTCAAAAGGCAAACATATTTGTTTCCTAACAGGCGATAGACTACTAAACTTCTGGGTATTCGTCTTAATAATGGAATATAATTCTTTATACTTTGTATTCAACATTGAATGAAAATAGCACCACTTTGAAGGTATACTAGTGTGGACCACAATAGGTTGCAGCAATTTAGCTCACTCAGTGGAAGCTATGCTAACCGGTTCATGGTAAGACCTTGAAAGGCACACATTTGGGAGGAGTATTTAAATCCCTGAATTAATGATAAAAAGAAACCAAACATCAGCCCAAGCTGCAGAGGTAGTTGGACAGCAGGAAACTAAAAAATCTTGACCAAGACCTAATGTCGTATTTGCGGATAACTTAAAGGCGCACACTGCCACCTACTGGGCTGGAGTATGGCTAACAAAACAGGTTACGTCCTTCTCCCTGCGCTCATAAACCAAAGCGGCCGTCTGCCTTCAAGCTGTTTGTAGCGGTTCTTACCCCATGGCGTGGTGTAATATCGCTGAGCAAACATCTGAAGCCCTGACTAAACGAGGTGTAGCGAAGCCACGAAGAGCGGCATCTTTTTTTCGGCTTTTAAAAAAGGATTAAAGGAGGAGGATTAAAGATTTCTTGGATAGAGAACAGCACCATTAGCGGGACACACACGATAAGGGTGTGGGGTGGGGGGGGTGGCCGACCTGCTGGGTGAAATTCCCAGGCCTGGGACAAAAGTTTTATTTTCCCCATTTTTCTACTCTCCTCTCCCTCCCCATCCACGTCCAGGACAGGAGTTTGGGACGGACGAGTTCCTGCCCGTCCTGTCCTACGTGCTGGTGCAGTGTAACCTGCCTCAGATTCTGCTGCAGGTCGAGTACATGATGGAGCTTCTGGAGCCTTCCTGGCTGACGGGGGAGGGTAAGAAATGGCGGGTGTTACCTGGCAACCTCAGGTAGAGCTTACTTACCGCGATGTAAGTGTTACTGGAGCAAGTCGGCCCCTCACGGCATTTACATTGATAGAATCCATCTGAGCGCAGTTACGTTGAGTTTGGCAGATGCACTCACCCACAGTGACATAAACACCTTCGATTTATTTATTTGTTTGTTTGTTCCATAAAATATATCCGTACTGCTGGATATTTACCAAAGCAATTCAGGTGAAGAACTTTGCTCGGGGGTAAATTGGCAGTGCTTCACCTGGGATTCGAACCCACAGCCACTAAACAAAAAGCCAGTTTTCCTAGCTATTACAGTGCACCGCCATGCCAAGACATCAACCGTGAAGTTGCAACAAACAACCATATTATACTCCGTGACTGACTGGATTCTGCCTGAATGAACCCACAAATCTGATTGGCAGGAGGTTATTACCTGACCAGCGTCTACGCCAGCCTGTGTCTGATCCAGAGCCAGTCCGACACGGTTCCGCCCAATGGGCTGACCCGTGAGGCCCAGGAGGCCCTGAAGGAGTGGAACCGGCGCCGGAGCCAGGAGGCCCAGAACCAGAAAGACGCCCAGCACAACCAGGTCAGAATCTTTCCGAGCGGGGAAACAGCTGGTGTCGTCAGATATGGTGGCATTACACATAAAGAACCAAAGAAAACAAATTTTACCCGGTTGACATGCTAACACAAAGAATCCACACATGCTAATAAAATGACCGGACACAGTGTGTACCTCCATTAATCCTTTAAAGGTATAAGATGACGAATACGAGATTAGAATGTTCTGAACTGAACATTCTAATGCTGATGTAAGAACCACGGCTGGTAGCTGAAGCAATGGAGTTCTAGAACACTGACTTTTAGCACCAAACTTTTGAACATTCCAAAAAACCCTACACATTATTCTTGTTATAAATTACCTGTTATGATCTCTGAATAAGTCTAGCGGTAAGCTGTCCCTTGTAACACAAAGCAGCCTGGGTGTTGGTATGTGTACTGAATCGCGGTAAAGGTCCACACCAGTGACGGTGTTTTGGCGGCTGTGTCCTGCAGAGGTTCGTGCGGGTGCTGTTCCAGGACGGGGACTGCAGCATCGTGCGGACGCTTCTGTGGAAGGTGGGGGACACCCCCGAGGCCCTGGCGCGCCTCTGCGTCCTCAAATTCGGGGTGTCCGACCCGGAGCAGTACGGCCTTTACTGGCGGGACGGCGGGGAGATGCGCCCCGTCCCCCCCCAGGCGCAGCCGTCCGACCTGCCCGCCTGCAGCGGGGGGGGCCCCACCCTGGCCTTCCTGCGCTGCGATCAGGACTTCGGCAAGGCGCGCAAGCTGACCAGAGGGGGCGCTGTAGACCTGGGGGAGTCCGTTTGCGAAGAGTAGGGGGGGTGTGGCCTGCTTTATTTTTGTGATGGCTTTGCGTGTCCGTGACAAAGGGGTGTGTCTTTGTCTCCCCCCCCTCCCCCGCCCCCTTCCGCATCCCGGCTACAACAGTGCCAGTCGTGGCCGATAGTTTCTCTTTCGTTTTGTTTCCTCTCTAGCTTTCTCTGATCGGCTGTGGAACCCCTCATTGTGGTCGGGGCTCAAGAACACACCCCGGTGGTCAAGGGGAGGTGGCTGAGACCTACTGGTCACGCGCGGGTGAAATTACCGCGAATGGCCAAACTCAAAACACTAAACAAAAAGAGTAACCCTGAAAAAATCCATCCGTAACATTTACACCAAGTCTGAGGCGCTACCAAAGCCGTTCACTGCACATGCTAACATCTTAAGCTTTGAACTGATGTTAGGATTCAGGCTCTAGCACGTTGTCCCAACTACTGATGAAGACTAAACGGTGAGACAGTCGTTGATCGCGTGATACGGGGGAAGACGATCGTAGGAGAGCCAGAATTCAAAGGCCTCCTCTGCCCAATCTGTGTCACAGGGACGATCATCACAGCCATATAAGGTCAGAACCCCTTATCCTGGCTGCTGCCAATCAACCCTGGTGATGTCACTGTTGTCTGCATCATAATGGCAGTTGGGAAAAGTTAAATATACTTTTTTTTTTTTTTTTAATCCACTTGAAATTTAAGAATAACTATTTTGGGAAGGGTTACATAATAACTTTTTTTAGACTCATTAACACTCGGAACACTGCTGTTGCCCTGCAACGCTTTCACAGCGAGATGAATTGTGTTAAAGAACATTATATTACACTGAGTCCTCAAAGTTGGTGCAATGCTTAGAATAACATCACAAATACCTTTACATCACAATAACCTTTTATTGTATTGTTTTTAATTTGTAATTATATCTCAGTAATGAGTTTGAAACGGGAATTCAGACATGCATCAGATGGCCTCTGCAAAGAATGAAAACTTAAATGCCTACAAACCCTTCCCCGTGATATCATATTTTTTTTAGAGAGTGTTATAGGAGAGACCTGTATGACAAAGCAACATAAATACATTTGTGGTGGTATTGGGGAACATGTAAGCTTTTTGTTTGGGCATCAGAAGGTTTGCATCACCAATAATGTACATTAATACACTGAAGGCCAAATACGCATCCATATGCTTGAAGCGATACCTGATTAGCCTTATTTTAGCAACACCAGAACAGCAGTGAGCTCAACAATTAATGTATTAAGAAAAACAAAATAGGAAAATAAATGCAGTCAGACCAATTTTTTTTGAGAGAAATATTGCTGAAATTAAGTGAGGTCAAGGTTTACTCCGCCGTAGGCCTATCACAGGGAAACGGTCCTGCATACAAAAAGCTAGTATGCAGAAGGTGAACACTATCCATCTCTCTCAGACGGCTGCCCATTGTGGCGTGTGGTTGGAGGCACAAGTCGACAAATGATCACGAAGTCACTGGACCCCTAGAGACTGTGCCCCAGTTAAGATGTTTACTAGAAAGAGAGCTCGTTCCACAAAAATGTGAGATAAGTAAACAAAATGAAAACTGTGTGCCGAATATCCAGAGGAGGGGGGGTGGTTATCATAATTATATTTAAATTACGTTACCGTTAAGGTGTCAGTGAACTCAGATCCGGAACGCAGAACAGCCGTCGCTGATTACGTTAGTACGAATTACGAGCCTATGAGGAGGATGACAGTTTTTCGTTGTGCGGATACTCTTCGTTCATTTCCCAGAACCTTGTACTGGAAGCTAAACTGCGCTCTTTGCCAAGTGTATCCTCGGATGCTGTTATAAAGCCTAAGAATGAAGGCACGTCTACTACAAAAATAAAAATGATAATAAATAATAAAATAAAAACCGAATGCACAATTTCTTACGAGAGAAAATTTTGATGTGGAATACAGCAGTCCTGCTGTTAGTTTTTCTTCCGTTTTACTGTTTTTTTTGGGGGGACAAAGCTGTGCATTTTGTTTTCGAAACTATTCATGGAATTCACTTCAGCATTTCACAAACAAAACATTTTAAAAACGAACAAAAAAAAAAAGAAACAAAAAACGAATAAAAATAAAATAAACAAAACAAAGCAAAAAAATAAAATAAAATAAAAATTAAATAAAAAAACAGCCCCGCCAAAAGGACATTGTTTATTTTTTGTATATCCTAATAACGCAAGACATCGTTAGGAAAAGCCTGCGTGTAGGGTCGCCATCTTGTGGTGGTTGAATGAACATACGCATAATCGACATTCTCAACATCATCAGACCTTTTGATCATATTTATTTTGTATAAATTAGCTGTCTAGTTTAACCATTGATCTAAATGTATTTCGTTTTGAGGTACAGATGAAAAACGTCTTGCTCTTAAAATATTTCCTTTGACAGTGATACAAAATTCTGCTACATTGAGATTAAGTGCATGCAGTATCTGTGTGTAAAGATATACAGGTGTAGTGTGTGGTGCATGTATGAACTGTGTTCTGAACAGGACAATGCAAGTGCATCCATGAGTTATCTGATTGAATAGCAATGCGCTTTATTTGTGCTCTGTAAAAACAATTTAACAATAAATGCAATAAAATGAAGGTATGTATGCAAAACATAATTGCCATGTTGGTTTTTTTAATTTATTTGAATTTCCACTGAAAGTTCTTGTTGTTATTGCTGTTGTTGTTGCTGTTATTTGTGGTTCACAAGTAATTGTGTTGGCATTTGGCAAACACTTTAATAAAAGCAACAAGTGTGCATGTAACATGGTAAATGAATACTGCACTTGTTACAGATAACCATTTACAGTCAAGTCTATAACCCAACAATAACTCCACAGACTGCAGGATTCTAACCAAAACAAATCAGAATATCTTAAGTCATGTAAGTTAAATTATGGTATGGGTATGTGGCAACGTTGGTTTTAAATGATGTGGTTGAGATATGGAGCAACCAACAGCAGGGTTTCCCACAAACTGGTATAACTGCAAAAACGGTGGACCTGCAAAACACTGAGCTACTGAGTTACTGTACACTAACATTACTCTATAGCAGTATCAAACTCGGGACATTACACCGGAATAAAGAAAGCCTTTGGTTCCACATGTCCAAGCTTGAAAGCTATTTAATTGTTGCTAGCTAACGGTAGGCCTACTTACTGATCCAACGCATTCTGCGACATGTTCCAGGTGGAAATGGGCACTACTAATACTAACTGTGTGGGTTCTTGTAATATTGCAGTACCCATGGGCTCCAGAAATAAAAACCCACCTTTTGAAGGTCTCATCAGAAAATAATTCCCAGATTTCAGTTTCCAGGACCTTTAATGCTCAGAAGACAATTCAACAGCGACATCAGGTGGTTAAAAAACTAAACAAAATTGCGACTATCGTTACAGAGAACGAGAAAATAAGTATGCCTAAGATTTTATGTAGAATCAGTTTTCCATTTAGTCAACATAGAAGTTTCCCCAGACTAATACCTGTTCCTATCTGTCGTTGGGATGGCTGATTACACGTCAGTTGTGATGGTCCAGACATAAATTGAGGCTGGACATTTTCTTCCGGTTATTTTCAATAAAAAAAGACGACTATTGAGGTGAGTTTTTAAAAACATTAGCTACGATTTGGAATATCTATCTTGCTACAGTGTAATAATCTGATTATATATTGCTATAGGTGTTACACGTTTACGCCATTTGTGTTAATCGCTGGAGCCTACATCATCGTCGAAAATGTTTGGTTAGCCAACTAGCTAGTTAGCCATTATAGCTAGGTAGCCAGCCAGCGATCAGTGAAGTTCAAATGAGATAGTTTCAGAAGAAACCACGTTTGCTTGCGAAGACTTGAATAGAATATTTAATAATATAACGGTAGGCTTCTTCGTTCAGCTAGGGTAGCAAACGTGTTGGTAAATTTTTATTTACGATTATAGGTATGATAGTAGGCCAGAGCTGGCTAGCAGAGCTGTTGGAGCTTGCATTCTAAACTGTGTTCCATGTGAATAGATCTCTACTATATTCAGTTTCAAGAAGCAACGCAAAATTCACACTTTTGGTAGAACTGACACAACATCTGGTTAAAAATAATTTCATTTATTCGAAATGCATACATCACATATGTACAAAACACATATGTATTGAAACAAAACTGTTTCAATAAGTCATAGTTAAGTTCCTCTCTGTCCTTAAAGGCACAGACAAATCCCTTTGAATTTAACCGCAGTTGTGCATCAGTTGTATCTTTTAACGTTCATTCTGAAAGCCTCAATTAATTCTTTTTTCCAAAGCTCCTCCCAAGTTTTTATGTTTAACATTATCTTTTTGCCCCCTGTTGAAAAACCAACACTATAGAACAGTGCAGGAAAAACATACATTTATTTATTTATGTATGTATGTATGTATGTATGTAAATCCGCCAAATGTGATGGCATTTCCTTGGCCTCAGTACTTCACAAGAGAATGTCTAAATGATAACAAAAGGAACTTCTGTCTCCAGTCAGAATGATTCTATATAAGTTTCCTCATGGCAATGCAACTAAATTGGATTCAGTCAAGTATAAAGGGACAAGCCAATTGCAGATGATAGATGAACCTTAATTCTCACTTGTCATTCACTCAAGTATATAAAATACAGGTGCAGTTAGCAGTCTAAAGATCAGCTGTCATTGACTCTAAAGACGTACTTGACACATATTGAATACAGAGCAGCGCAGAAGGAAGGACCAGTGAAGTACAGAGGTGCTAGCCAGGGAGTGACCTGGAAGAGAAACCCACAAGATTTCCTAATGCACTTCCATTCCAAATGTCAGGCTGCTCAGACCCCCTCTTCCCTGTCTTTGGTTATATTCATGGCAACATATTACAGAGGGCAAAACAGCAGAAGTCAAAACGCCGAGACAATCTATCATTCTATCTCTATAGTTTAGAACAGTGCAAGTCAGAATGGCGAGACAATCTATCATTCTATCTCTATGGTTTAGAACAACACAAGGCGGAACATTGAGACAATCTACCATTCTATTTCTACAGCTTAGAACAGCGCAGGGAAGAGCATACCATAGCCAAAGCGGACCATATAAAAACTGGCGCTGTAGAAACTCTGAGAAACACAGCAAGAACTTATCACCGCTGGGTTGCTGACAGCAGAGAGCAGAGAAGGAATAAATATTAATGAAATGACCTCAGTGAATGATGGGTGGATGAATTGGAATGGCAGCACAGAGTTCTGGCAGATGCTTCCACCGCAGAGATATTATTACATTTTGTAGCCAGGCAGTGATTCTTTATTCCCCCTGGAATTAATAATCTGCCTCTTTTAGACAAGGCAAAGTCCTGCCCAATCCGATGTGTATCCATAAAAGCCAGCAGAGATGGTCAGCCCCAGCTATGTACAATGCCACAAATTCTTCTGAATCTTCCCAGGCTTACAGAAAAGAGTGCACAGACTGAAGTCTTTGCGCTCAAACACCCAACAATACATTTTGTATACCCCAAGAATGAATAATGGTGCCTGGGGTACCATATGTGATATATAATAAAATAACAGCATTTTCCTAGTTTTAATCATTTATGGTTTATTACTGATTTTTTAAAATACAAATTTAAAATCTGTGTAATCTGAGATGCACTGTCAAAGCGGTCTTCCTTTCGTATTCACAAAGTAAACATTGTGTTACAAATGTGAAGTGCAGTTCCTCTAATCCTGAGAGTATGAAGTTATTCCTCCTCTTGACTGCCCTTGAGCACGGTAATGTGTGAAATTCACCACCAGAGGGAGCCAGCAAGCAAATCAGACTAAAATCAAGTGAGTTTAATCAAATACCTGAAGGCCTGATATAATGCTGAGGGTCTGAAATCTTGATTTGTGCTTGCTATTCTTGCCTTATCGTTGCTGCACAAGATACAGTTTTTTTTGTATGATCTTTGGTATAATCCATTTTTGTTTCTGCTATTTCACATTATTATTTCTGTACTTTGAAAGGTAATCACCCAGACTTTTCCCTGGGAAACTAAGTCAAGTCATTTTCACATTTTTTATATTTTCCTTATTTATATGATTCATTTGGCCATTGTGGATAGTGAGGTTTGACTAAACATTAGTAGACACAAGTGCAAAGTAAACTGCAAAGTCAAAACTGCAATAGAAATTTAACTCAAGGGAAAATTCACATCGAAATATAACAAAATATGTAACGGTGTTATGAATGTCCAAACAATTGACAGCTGTACGCGTGTGTGTGTCCATGCCTAAATAACAAAGAAGACATAAGTTTTCCCAGCAGCATACTCTCAGTTTTCCCATCCAAAAACAGTCAGAAAGGGGAGTTTAAAATGCCTGGTCCTCTGTACAGACACAACACCATGGTGGAGTTATTCTAGAGCACAACCTGGTTGACCATCACCAGAACTGCTGATAAGTGCTTGTGTGTGATGTGCCCATTAATGTCTCGGTTCCGTTCCTTGTCCTTTCCCACATCAACATTCTCCATACAAACGTCCTTGGCTCCGCCTCCATTCCCACTGCTGCACAGATCATTACTGTGCAGCAGATTGATTGATTACAGATTGGAGTGGAGTTAGAGATTACCGCATCAGGGCCAAGGTGGGTCTATCTACCAAAATCTGTCATGGGTCGGGACTCAGGACTCAGGACTCGAACTCGCTGTCGCTGCTGACGGATATTTCGGGGGTGGAGGCCCTCGTCCCATGGTGGCCCGTGCCCGTGCTGGAGTCACTGGTCTCCGGGCTGCCCGGGTGACTGGGCGAGGAGGGGGGCAGGTGAGGGCGGAGGTCCTGTGAGCTGCCGTCCAAAGAGGTGCCTGCGGGCAAGAGACTGGGGTCCTGCTGCAGTCTAGACCACAGGGAGAGAGAGAGAGAGAGAGAGAGAGAGAGTCATTCTCCTGTCCAGCATAATTTTGTTTTTAGATTTGTGTAAATGAATGTTTCTTTTACAATTGTCAGTAAACTGCGGTAATTACAGTGGCATCAAAAGAGATAAAGTATTTCAGATTCATTATTTGACACTGGTCTGATGCAGGTTGCAGTTTGAGTAGACCTGGTAACCTCCAGTATAAATCGAGGGCAGTTTTCAGGCATTCTCTGCGGACAGCCCTCTTGTATTAGTACTCGTAATCCTCAGGGGTCCTGACTAACCTGTTCTTGGCTGAAGCTGCTCGGTCCCTCTGTCGCCGGTTTTTGAACCAGTTGCCCACCTGGGTGGGCGTGAGCCCCGTGGCCTGGGCCAGGTGACGTTTTCGGGAGGGGTTTGGGTAGGGGTCCTGCAGGTACCACTCCCGGAGCAGGCTGCGAGTTCGTTCCTGCATCACACACACACACACACACACACACACGTACATACAGTCAGTGCATTGCAAGAGTCTCTCATTCACTGTTGTGTTATAAACCTTTCAGATAGACTATCTTTATCTTTACATTTGCATTTTAAATCGTTACATTACTGTCATTTAGCAGAAGCTCTTACCTAGAGCAAAAGACACGGTTTTGCATTTTTTACATAACAAGTACATTATTAGGATAAGTACATTATTCAATGGAACAGCAGCATTGCACCGAAAACGTGCAACCTTCGGGTTACAAGCCCTGTTCCCAGAGATCGAGTTCTCTCTGAGAATGACCTAAAGCCTCCTGAGATGGTCACCACCTCCAGGGATTTTGGGCCCCACAAAAAGATATCACGTTGGGCCCCACTACTCCAGAAAATCCCATTTTTTGAGGGCTCCTCACACTTTCTGGACCTTGGCCTTGTCCTTTGTTGATCATGACTGAGAGTGCACACAGTTAGCCGTGTCCAACCAGGGGTAGGGTAGGTTTAGGAAAGATACATTTCCTTGAGTTACTGGAACATGCACAAAGCATCTAGAGGCTGCCTGTTGTCATCCTCCAGTCCGTGCTAGCTCCCTCCTGTAGTACTGCGTTGGTTGTGGTGTGTGGAATAACCACAGTGCACATGCTAGAGCAGCAGTGCACCTGGGGCAGGTTAGAGTGCTACAGTGGTGACTCCACATCATCAGTTTAAGATGAAACTGGTTCTCGACTCATTGCAGCAAAAAAATTGAAGCCAGTGCTTTTTTTTAAACATTTATTCCTGTGAGCTGAATCTGCACTTTTTACTTCTCGTCTATACTCATACACGTCACTCATTCATTGTGCACTGTTACGCAGTTTTGCTAGCTTCTTCCCTAGCCAGCTGACACATATTTTCTGTCACACAATCTGACACAATCTGCTGCATGTTAAATTGACACATTGCTAAGCTCGTTGGTGGCAGACAGCTTGGAACAGGTGATATGTTCTAAGAATAGACATCCTCGTGCCCACCTTCAGCATTCACTTACAGGAAACGTTGTGTAAGTGTAATTTGATTAGTCTGTTGCTTGGAATCGCGTTAAGTCATCCCAGTAAAAATGTCAGGGCAGATTATTTATCTTCACTTGGCCAGTGCCTCTGGACGTCTGATCTTAAGTCACTGACTCGGGGAGACAGGGCTGTCTGTTAAGCCATGCTGGAAATAATCTTCCATCTCATTAAGCAGTATTTATAGATAATTATAGGCCAGTGAAACATTTTAATGATTGGCTCAGGAGGGAGGAAAGAAGCTTAGGGACGAGGAGAGGCAAGATGCCTTACGATTAACACAGATTTTGAAGCGTAGATTTTGCGCCTGCAGTATAAAGATCTGCCACTGGGGGAGCACCGCTCTGTGAAGGTCAGCCCAATGCTGCACTTCCTGCACAGCCATATTCTTAACCTACAGTCCTCTCTAGTAATGAGCCCAAACTACTGGCCCCTGCTTTGCATCACTGGCCTTGTTCTGCGCAGTAATACTGTCTGCAGAGCCTCTCAAATGGCCTGTCTTCACCATTGCTGCTGTCATTTACTTGCAATTCAAAACAATGCAAAACTTACACCCAGCAATCAAGTGAGTATTTGAACAGTCTTATATCACTGCCTTCTAGGAGTATATTACGTCGTAGGAAATACCAGTTATGGAAATGTAAGTCCCATCAACCTTTCAATGTCGTTTGGATCAAATTTATAGTGAACTTCACCTCTTTTCCCCATTTTGCCATGGGGGTGAATACATATGGGGTTAAAGGTCAAACACGCGAACTTTAGGAAGGAAGGGAACAATTAAGAACAGTCTGAGCCCATACAGGATCACTTTGAGAGACCAGTCAGCTTCAGCTGTCCTGGTATTCAGCTAAATGAACTGAGCAAAACAGACACAAAGATGATGTACTGTGTTCCTATACAAAGATGATATGATCTAAGCCCACACAGGTACTGTACCGTATTTATGAACAAAGATAATGTACTACGTTCCTGCACAACGATACTGTACTGTATTCCTACACAAATGTGCTGCACCCTGTTCCTACACAAAGATAATCTACTGTTCCAACACAAAGATACTCTACTGTATCCCTACACACAGGTACTGTATTACAGCACTGTGACCTAGATGGAGACCGCATTCCAAACCCACAGAGATTCTCAGTGTGGCTCCACCTGAGGAGGGGATCCAGGGGGGCATAGGGATTTCAGGGGTGGGGGCAGGGCCCCACTGAAGTCCTTTAAGGGGGGGTGCGCCCTCATCTGTTACCACAGATTACCGCCACAGGTGTGCGTGTGGACCCAAGAGGCTTACCCGAAAGGCCGTGGCCTATCAGCGCAACGGCAGTTCAGAACAGCAGGAGTTCTTTAACGGTGGGGCTTACACGCTGTTTAATTGTGGGTTTAATTCTGTGCTGTAGGCCTGTGGATACTCCCCATTGAAACTAAGCACTTTAATTCTGGCATTAGGGTTGACAGAAACTGTGTTAATTGGCTGTTGAATCACTCAGTGATTACGGGTTTTGTAACTCTGAAGAGGATCAAATTGTCGCTTCCACACCTCGGCCCTCGTGGATGTGAACTCCGAAGCTGACAGACCGCGGTGATGTTTAAATACGTAAGTGGAATACAGACGTGTGACTCACTTGAGACACCACGCTTTGCTGTTTCGTCATCAAGGACTGTCATGTGAGACCACGACACTTAGTAATATCAGGGAACGTAGCAGGAAAGGGAAGAGAGACAATCATCCACTCTCTCATTACAACAAAGCCAAGATAAACAGGCAACGTGAAAATCTGCAGCACTCCGTTTGCCCCGTTTCCCCCAAATTATGCCAGACCAGAACACCAACGACAACTGTAATGTACTTGTCTACAGTATTATATCTTGTTGCCATTATTCACTTCTACAAATATGTGTTACTATAGTTACCAACAGTAACACCAACAGTTACCAACAGTAACACATTGCAGCTATAGTTTTCTTGTAACACATCGTTAAATTGTGCAATCATTTGTCAAGGACAAATCATTGATATTACAATGAAAATATTTTAACAATTTACTGGATCAAAAAATGTCACTTTTGCAGGCACATTGCATTGCAATTCACATTTGGTGAAAAACTTGGAACAAACCAGTGCGCATCTGGTGAATATGATCAAAAGTCCTTACCTTAAAACAGTGGGTCTTCTGCTCGCCGTCCCAAATTGTGCGCGGGAGGGGAAACTTCTTGCGGATGCGGTACTTCTCCACGGGTCCCAGCGGCCGCCCGCGAAGGCGTTCCGCTTCACGGTAGTGCGCATCCAGCCACAGGTCTTGCAGCTTGGCGTGAGATTCGCGCGTAAAGCGGTGGCTCTGCAGAATCTGGTAAAGCGCCTCAAAGTTACCGCCGTGGAATGCCACCAGGGCTCGGGCGCGCATCACGGACTCGTGGCGGTTGAGCGCGTCGCTGGCCGAGGCCGGGACTGCCGCAGGCAGTGACCACAGGAAGCGGCCGAGGCGCTCGATGTCCCCGGTCTCCTCCAGGTTCTCACATACACGCGCCACCTGATCTGGCGTGAACATTGGCAACGGGAACATGGCTTATTCAGAAATACAAATATTGGCTTATATGTTTTTCAAGTGGAAAGAAATACCGGACATCACAAAAACAGAAGTTAGAATATTTATGACGTAACTAAAAATTAACGTAAAATAAAACGCCACTTTATAATACTTTGTGTGCGTAGTCCAAGCTGCACGTAACGAAAATGATGTGTTTTAAAATTCGGCTCTGCTAGGCCTATTTGGTGTAGGAAGGGCCGCCCGGTGTCTTCCTAAGAAGTCGGATTCCTTGAGTATGGGAGTAAAGGAGAAATACCAGAAGTCAACCTGTATTTATAGTAAGATACAATTAGCATCTGAGTAGTTGTTTTGAGAGGGATTATGCGGAGCAGTAATTAGCCACTCAGCGTGGGATAGAGGTGACTGCCGCCTGATCGGTTTGTTAGGCTAATCCGAAGGACAGCTCGATAGTCCGAATACGTGTTTACGACGCAATTATTTAATTGGATGGATAATCATGGTGGATAATGCGCAATTCACATTTACGAGGAGATCGGACGGTTATCTTCTCTATAATAGAAAAAAAAGACCGACAGTAGACTAGTCTAACCAATGAAGATCAGGTTTGGCAATGTGTTAAGCTTGAAATCCACCTGCATAGTTTTGTTCAGATTGTATAACATGTCCAGAAACTACACTGTCAGAAAAAAAACTTTGCCTATGATCTCCCCAATCAATGGGTTAATGTTCACGATTGATAGTTACTGAATGGGAAGAGTTTCTGAAAAAGAAAATGTATGTGGAATTGAAAAAAAAAAATCTATAGAAGGCAAAACAGGACACACGACTGTAAGCAAATGGAAAGACCAATCAGTTGCACTGATGGGAGGCTGGAATTTGATTTTAGTGATCACGCACCCAAAGGACGATTAAAATAGTCATTAGCAATGCATAACACAATTCATAGGAAATGCAGATAGCTGTAACTGGGACTGTCTTGTCTGCTTTTTAACTCGAATAACAACAGTTCTAAATAGTTATATCGGATAGTTAACGTTTTAGTTCAAGTCGTCTTTTTCCCTTTTTGAATTAATGTATAGTCCGTACTAAGCGGAGCTGGTGAACAGACGTTGAACGCGGGTTGCCGTTTTAATGAGGATCAGGTCCCATCCCCTCCGTCGGGCCATGAAAATCGGTATCACATGCCGGCTTCCATTTGACCGGGAAGCCTTTTGGAGACATATGTCAGCCAAAGCGGCTAAGGATCATCGGAGATCCTGACAAACAGATACCATGTTAATTAATCTGGACACCGGTATACTCTATCCACCGCCAGGATTAAACGTCTCTGTTCGCGGGCACAGCAATGTTACTCAGACAAGGAATTATACGTATGGGCTACAACTCCAAATTTCTGATAGCCTAGCCTTTGGTGTAAAATTTACTTTGGTGGACAACGTTTTACTATAATAGTGTAGCTAGACATTGTCTTATTTGGGGAAAGAATTATTCTGTTAAAACTGGTTCTACACTACTTCGCAGTGCAGGTGTAAATCTGTGTCTTAGAGTGCATGTTTCTGTAAATATTCAGGCTTACAAAAATACGAAAGTATACAATGTTCGTCTTTTCAACCGCGGAAATATAGTAGCCTATTTAATTTACTGCGAGAGAAACTCATTGCAGTTTTTAACCACGTTAGTTGCGTTTTTCACGAGATATGCGTAGTCTTTATTCTGAGAGAGCAAAATGCCCAACAACATTACAATTAGTATTGGTGTTGACAACCAATATGCGCCCTATTTTACCCGTAAACACGGGGTTCGCAGATTTATTTTATAGCCTTATATTACTGCCTTTAAACAGAGGTCATACCTAACTCAGTTTTATTGGAATTAATTATTTGATCACATAATTCTTTAATGAAACTTTGTATTTATAATGTTTTGAAAATCAGAAATTAAACTAGAAATATCATAAATACTTATATAATAATGCATCTGAAAAAGCCATTTGTACATTTATAAAATAAATTAATTAATTAGAAAATCATAGAAAATGATAGTAGGACAAGAATATGGTACCCAGAAAAATGACTATCATCAAATCAATTCTGGCAATATTTCATCAACTTTAAGAGAGTCCACTTGGGACATATGTACTCTATTAGAGGTAAACACACACACACACACACACACACACACACACACAAACACACACAAAAGCCTTGTGGAAAAAAGAGACACATTGACTGAGGGCAATTAAAATGGTGTGTCGGGGGGGTCCTGATACAGAGCTTGGATGGTGGAGAGGGTGGACACTGGACAGAGGGGTGAGAGGTTGTTACACACGGCGAAGATCAGTCCTCTTAATCTGACCCTGCGTAGTCCCAGACACAATGCGTCATCATTCACACTGCTGTGATTCTCACCCCATTACCGCTAACAGCTACTCAGCACCCACCTGCTCACCCACACACACTCATACACACACACACGCACACACACACACACACTCATACATACACGCACACACACACAAACACACACAACACACACATACCACATACACATCACAACACAACACACCCACATACACACACACACACATCACACACACACACATCACACACACACCACACACACACACATACAACACCACACACACACACCACACACACACACACACACACACACACACACACACACACACACACACACACACACACACCACATACCACACACCTGCATACACACACACGCAGACTCACACACACCCAAGCCGTTTAGCACTATTTAACAGAACAGACTGAGCTACGATTTGCTTATCTGCCAGAAGCTGCTAAGATTAGATGAACCAAAGCACGGAGGGGGGGAGAGGCGATTGGGTGTGTGTGTGTGCTTGTGAGTGCATGGGTGTGTGTGTGTGTGTGTTTGCGCATGCGTGGGGTTGTATGTGTGCATGCATGAGGTCAGGGAGTGTGTGTGTGTGTGTCTGTAATTCTGTCAGAGTATGTATGGTTTTGATTGTACAGAATATGTGCTTATAATTCCATTGTTTTTTTGTGAGTTTGTACCATTTGTCAGTTTTACTTTCACCTGAATCAGGCACAGCTTCAGCGAGCAGTTTCTGCTATTGGCAGTGTCATAGTTGTCATATTTTATATGCACATGTTTTATTCACATTCATAACAAAATCTTCAGTTGCTTTTTGTGGCCCAGCCAAATTCCAAATTCCACCCTGATTCCTTCCTAACCGAATCCCCCCTCCATACGCACACACACACACACACACGCACACGCACACGCACACACACACACACACGCACACGCACACGCACACATACAATTTGTGGTGATATTCTGTAAACCCTATGGCTCAGTACTTGGCATAATTAATTAGGCCTTAAGTATAGCAAACACCACCCCCCCTACTTCCCCCATGCAAGGAAAAAAATGAATTGTTGATTCTGTAAACAGGCAGTGCAGGGGGTGAGATCAGGAGGGGGGAGGGGGGAGGGGGGCAGGGGGATATTACTTCAGTTTGTAAGTCTATGCCAACACAAATAACAAGTAACTGAGAGGAGAACAATTAGCATTATCTCCGTACCTGGGGGCTAAAAGCCGTTCTGCAGACAAGGGAGTCGAGACGCATGTTATGCTCGGCAGGATAAACACACAGAAATGTCCCCCCGCGAATGAGGGGGGGATAATTACGGCCTCGTTAGCAACACAATGGCGACGGCGGCGCTGTCTCCGCCTCCCCCAGCGCCCGCCACAAACACACTGCTTCGCTTCTCCATTAACTGGCAGGATATTGGCGCATTTCCTTAAACAAATGGCCGCTTTTGCCTCCCCCCCCCTCCCCTTTTTAGTAATGGCGGGGTTGCGTTAAAAAAAAAAAGACATGCAAACAATGAAAAACTAATATTGATGGTGGGCTGTGAATGTCTGTGTCGTCTGTACCGGGATGGTTATCAGGGGCTGGGGACTGATGTAAAATGAATACTTTATGCCAAACAAGACCAGATCAACCACCTGCCATTGAACCTGTAACATTTCACCGCAGTCCGGTGGAGACAAAATGTCCACTGTTTGGGGGTATAAATGTAAATTGCATGTCCATCCATCGGCTCTTAGAGGCTTATGTTTTAAGAACCCGTGTCTCCTTCCAGATCTTTCCTTTCCAGCACAATTACTAATTAGGCTACGCCGAGAAGGATCAAGAGCTGAACTGACATCAGATCCAGCCAGGATAACTCCTTCCAGGCTCACCTAACGAAGGAGACGTGTGGACTGTCTTAGTCTTGGGTGTCCGTTGGGACTAATTTTAGGCTTTGGCTGTGAAAATAGATTATTTGTGGCTTTTGCTGGCTTGTTTGTTAGTACGCAGCTGTGAGTAAATTGCAACACACTGGTATAATGATATGGCCTTGCATGATGAAACACATGGTTGTGAAGGGAGCAACTGTTTTTCCCCTTTGACCCACTATTTCAGGTGCTTGAACTAAGAAAATAGCTTCAAACGTTCCGTTCCTATGGCAATGTGCTTGTGTTATAAAAGAAAGGTGGCTCTAATGTTTAGTCATAGCAAACTACATTTACATTTTAGTCAGACGCTCTTATCCACTGTGACTTACAGAGCTTGCATTCTTTTACAAACAATCCATTTTTACAGCTGGATATTTTACTGAAGCAATTCAGATTGATTGTCTTGATCGAGTTTAAAACAGTAAAACAGCATTTGGGTTCAGTACCTACAGCCTTGGAGTTGTAAGCCAATTCCCACATAGTAACACTATGCCACAGTAGTTTACGCTAAAATTATTTAACTACAGGAACACCACTTGAAAAATGTCTGGATTGTCCAGTGGAATGGACTGATTCAGAACCCCTCTCATGCCAGTCATGAGCCTTTTTGTCATACAGCAGGTGTTATGGGAGTTGTTTAGGAATGTTAGAAGGCTCAGGGAGAGGGCTTATTCACGTCTAATACTTTAATGCTCATTAATTCCTGCTTCAGTGGCATACCGCGTCTCCACCCGCCCCCCCCCCAAAATCTTCCCCGAACATGGTGCCTCCCACCCACCCTAAACAGGCCACGTCTGAGTGACCCCCCGCCAATCTCAGATGACCGCACAGATTCCTGATGCCAGCTGTCCTTCTCTTGGTGTGCAAAAACCAGTAGCCGGCTCCTTCCCTGTTAACACTCTGAAGAGCAGGTTTTTTTTAAACGTTTTCTCAAAATTCTGAGTCAGTGTTCTAGAACTGCATTGGTTTCCATTACCATTAGTGGTTGGTTACATCAGCATTAGAATGTTCAGTTGGGAACATTCAATTTGCATATTTGTGATCTCATGCCTTAAATTGATAAAACAGAGACGGCAAGCTATGGCCATGGTCCCATGACTCCTTCTGCAGGGGGTTCTAGAGGCCACACTAATTATGACATCACAGGGAGCTGCTTGTGGAACACCTGCACACACGTGTAAAGTAGGAGCGTTTAAATTTCAAGTATTCTTGTAACTTGTTAATTTTTCTACCTGAAAAAAATGTAATAATTTGTAAATGTGATAGTTTTTTTTTTCTAAAATATGAGCAAACACAAGTCATGTGATGAAACATGTTTGTTTCCATGTAATTGTACTAAAAAGGTCACGTCAGTACATTGATAAGTATGGTTCAGCTTCCAGATCAGCATCACCATCTGTGTGTGTGGGTAGAATGTCAGTGTCAGTTGCATTGTGTGTCAGCATGTATGTAAATATTGGCCTCTACATATATGAATGCGTGTGTGTGTGTGTGTGTGCGTGAGTGTGCCTGTGTGTGTGTGCATGTGTGTGTGCGTGTGTGGGTGTGTGCCTGTGTGTGTGTGCATATGTGTGTGCCTGTGTGTGTGTGTGTGTGTGTGTGAGCGCGTGTGTACACGCTTTATTAATTAAACTGACGGGGGCTCAGTTTAAAGCGTGTGAGGCTGTGTGGGTGCGGACTCGGTGAGGTGGATTACCCATCTCCCCCCTGGGCTGGATTTCCTCCCGTAGACCGAGCCACGCCCCTTCGGCCTCTCGCTGCGACCGATCTGGAACTGAGCGGGATGCGTTTAAAAAGCCCACGTGCGGTTTGTCCAGGGGCACACAACCCCCGGTGAAGTGATACGCATGACCTGCTGGGCCTTTTCCATTAGCCGTCGGGCTAGCTGCTCTAACAGACCCTAATGCTAAGCTAAGCTAAGCCAGCCCGTCAGTAAGCGAGACGGATGTTTAATTTCCCACGTTTAATTATACGTTTTAGACACTTAGCGGATGTTCTTATCCCAGAGCAACTCACACAGCTTTACGTTCCATCCATTTATACTGCTGGATATTTATTGACGGAATTCGGGTTAAGTACCTTGCTCTAGGGTCCAACGTCAGTGCCCCACATGGGAATCATAGTTTTTTTTTGTTGTTTTTTTGCTAAATCTATTTTTCTGGAATAGCACTGATGCAAATCCCTTGGTTGCGGATTTTAGGCTTTTTTTGTTTCTGGGGAGTGCGCCTGCCCAGAAGTGGGGGCTTTTATCTTAATAAAAAATTCCAGAATTTGTTCTTTCCTCAGATGGGTTGCAGTCCGGTAATTATCCTGGCCTCTGTTTCAAATCGCACATCACTCCGAAGCCCAGCTTGTAGCATTTAGTGTGGATACTAATGCCCTGCAATCCGTTGGCCTTTGACTTGACGCAAGCTGCCCCACACAAGCCACCTCAGTCCACTTATCAGAGCCGGCCCTAGGGTTTTGGTGGCCCTGAACTGGAATGTTGTTGTGGCCCCAAAGTAGTCCGGCATGAATCACACCCACCGGTTTAAACTGGAATGGTGTGGCCCCAGGGATGGCTGTGGCTCTAAATGACTCATAGAATGAGGCTCTTTCAGAATGCAGACAGTGTCGCATATCAGTTCATACCCGTAGTCATCATGTCTCTGGACTGTCTCTCACCGTGCCGTTTTAAATAAAGTTTTCATCATTCAGCAGCAGACAAGGAGCTGGTTAAGTAATGTTTTAGCTATTTTTTTTTTTGTTTAAATATTGTGAATTGTTGGGAGTATACATTTTTTTTTCAGTTTATTTTCATCATATTCCAGTTCTGGAAGAGGACCTCGGATGTCCTCTTTAAAATGGTCTGTTCCCGGGTTATAGCACCACCCCTCAGCGATTGGACAATGCTAAGAGCTCAAAGCCCAGGAGTGGGCGGGGCTTCTTGCACACGACCTACAATCAGCGACTGGGTCAGGGATCTCTCGGGCAGTCACTCCAAGAACGAATAACTCTGGTTTTTGGGGTCACCTACAGAGGCGTAAATTCGGTTCATAAACCGGACCCCCCTAAAAAGCTCAGCAGTGCTCTGCCAGTCCACTCATGCGAAACGCCATTCTTTTATGTACCGCCATTCTTCCCCTCTTGAGGGGGGGAGCCCACCTCGCGGGATCAGGCCGCCCGTTAGCGTGCGCCGCGGAGCCGGCGCTAATTGCTTGTGTCGTAAAGCTCCCTGACCCTAATAAGGCTGCCCCGCCCAAATCTGCTGGGATAAACCCCCGATTTACCTCACCAGACCTGCTTAATGCACCCCGTTATCCACACACAACCCACACCACACACACCTCTCTGCCTTCTGTCACTTAGGATGGGGGGGAGGTTGGTGCTGGGAGGGAAATATAAAAAGACAAACAGGGAGAGTGCACATAAATGAGGGTCTTCGGTGGTGGAAACTAGAGGAATGCAACGTAGAGGAAAGGAGAAGGCACTAAAAGATGAAAAGGTCAGAAAGCAAGGGGTGGGGAGTGTTTGGGGGAGGGGGGCACACTAGAGCTGAGAGGATATGGAGGAAAGAGATGTTGAAAGGTGGCAAGAATGAATAAAGGCCCTGTACTTGTTTTGTCCTCAGCATTTCTGAAAAGCACAGCACCAGGTCGACGTTGCTGCGGTGTGTTCGGAAGCTGCACAGCACTTCCCTCCACTGCCCCCTGGCGGATGCCTTGAGTTACTGCATCACAAGTCAAAGAGTTGTATTCCTGTCACCATAAAGAGCCCAGATTGAAAGTCCCACATGCCAAAGAAATGCTATGAAATTGTGGAAATTCCAAAAATTCTGTTTACGGTGTAGATGAGTTCCTAGTTAATTGCTTTATGGGAACTGTACTATAATACTGACAGACCAGCTTTTTCCCCAAACACAACAGAATTTTTACAAGGTTCGATTTTTAAATGAATAACCTACATTCAGAATGGATTTTTCCCTAAAAAGCATGTGTTAATTTTCCCTTTAAAAAGCCAATTGTAAATCAACTGCAAAGGACACTCCTGTCCTTTAGCACTACCTGGTGGTTAGAAGTGTTACTACACAAACCAGAATGCTACCTGCTTTGAACAAATTGCCCCCACGCTGGTTTTTTGTGTCAAGATTAATCAGGCATGCTAATTACAGCATGAGAGCAAACCTGCTTTATTTCATTTCATTTTTAACACAGCTGCCAGCAGCAAATATATAAGACATCAATGATTCTGAAAAGAGACAGACCAGAGTCCTCTGTTATGTTGTATTTTAAGCTTGCTTGTAGTCCTTGGAAACGGATCTCAGGAATGATGGCAGCACAAGCTAAACAGACAGGATGTATAGAAAAAAAGGCTGCGTCCAACCCGGTGTAAAATAGGATTACGAGTCCTTTATTGTCAAACCAAAGCACAGAGATTGAGGTACACAAAAAAAGCCAGACCACTAAGAAATGAGTGTCTTCAAAGCCAGCTTTATACAGAGGGAGGAAAGGGAAAAAAACATGGCAAATGTCAGTATTTTATTCAGTCGTTTTATTGTAAAAGATGCATTTCACACATCTGAATCTCAAAAGAACACAAATCAGTCGTAATTATTAAATAATTTAATTATTCAATAATTACGACCAGAAGTTAGTCTAAAATCCAGAAACGGATACGGCCCTCCTTGCTCTTGGGGGGGGGGGCTTACTTCCATCCATTAATTACATACATATGTAGGGTAATTGGTTGTCTAGCAGGGGCTAAAACTAGCAACTGAATACTGACGGCTGTGACAGGTTTTATATGTATTTGTAAACAAACCAAACTACACTTGTATTCTAATCAAACAGTCAAACACACTAAGACTGGCATTCAGCAAGGAGTTCACCACACATCGGCCAGCTAACAGGCTAATCCAGTGCTTCTCAGATGCAGGACGATGCTATAGATCATGGGTACTCAAATCTGGACCTTGAATCCAACTCCGGCCCTGGTTTTCTTCTCCCCCCAGGTAACGAACTAAACAACTGGTGATACTGATAGGTTAGACTGTATTCACACCTGACTCCCAGGTAAAGGGAGGGTGGAAAACCTGCAGGTCTTAGACCCCAAGGGCTGTGATTTGAGTTACAGGGCTACAGATTGTAAAAGGAAAAGGTCTGGAGCACTCTGATGAAGACGTGTCACTTTTTATTTTGCACCAGCAAAGGGCTCATTTTACATCTGTGTGCTCCAGTCCGTTTCCTTTCATGATCTAAACAAAGACTGACCTCTTTATCTGAAAGCCATTGATACAACACCAACATGGTACACTTTGGGTATACATTTCATAAACTGAAGAAGAGCTGGACCTGTTGGAAAAATAAAACTCAACATAATATGCAACATAATACTTATGGCTGCCCCCCCCCCTGCAGAAAATGTGCAATGTCTTAGCTGCCATTACCCATCCTTTGCTAAATCAGTGGCTCCATTCAGGACAGCCCACTAAATCTTACCACATTTTGAAAGACCTGGACATGCAAATAAATAGGAAGTTGCCAACAAAACTCTCCACCTCCTCTTCCCTGAAACATTGAAGAAGACACCGTGTGCAATCCTTGAGCCTCACATCTTATGAGAACTCCAATGCTAGTCGTGTGCACGACAGAACTGCATGGCAAATCATTAGATTTATCTGATTGCACCTGACAGGTACTTTGATCTGCTATACATACAAATGAGGTGCGCCATTCTAGCCTAACTGTCCATGGATATGCAGAGATTTAAATAAGTTAACGTTATTATAACACTCAGCCTAGAAGTAGAGGGATATGCAGGAATATCAATAAGTGAACATTATATTACACCTCAGTCTTGTCTGTTATCTTTCTTCATTTTAACCTTCTTCCCTTTGTTGTAACTATTCTGTATTTGTGAAGCACCTTGTGCCATATTGCTGGAAACGTGCTTCATACATTTCACACATAAATATGTGATACATATTACTATATATTAAACATATATATTAAAAATAACTTTTAAATAATAGTTTGCAAAAGAGTTTATACTAACAGCCACTGATGCACCCTGAAGTGCTGATCATTTGCATTCTCACGTATTGTGAACACTAATACTAAGAGAGAGTGAACACCTACTGAGGGAGACTCACAAGGAGGCCAAATTTCTACCAAGCTCTCGAGGACGGGACCACAATGCCCCCAATGTGGCTACATCCAATCACGAGCCGAGCAGGTGTTAATCACCTCAACTCCAAAACACATCGAGTCCTTTCATCAGTCACAGCACAAACTGCGAACACCAATTCAATTATGACAGCCTAAGGAATGTAGTAGTAGTGAGGACTGTAAAAGACCTTTAAAGGGAGGAGTCCAATCATAGGTCCAAATGAATGATCAAAGCTCACTCAGAATTCCGTCTCCCATTGCAGATTGGTTGTAGTACCAATTGTCCCCCCTGCCAGAAACAATACGAAAGATGATAAAATATGTTTTAAAAGGCTGAGCCTGTGATGTAATGAACTGCTTCCTTCAGGTGATGCCCACCCTTGTTATATGACCACTGTTATTAGCAGTGGGTGGTCCAAAACCCATATATTACCACAATCCAAAGAGTATCACAATGATGTATAGCTACACTTCTCTGAATAGCACACAACTATGTAAACCTCTAACACACGTACCAAGCCTTTTTTAGTGTTTTTTTTTTTTTGTGTCTTCTGACACTTTTTTTAAAGTATAGAAATAACAAACAGAAAAAAATAAATACATCCCAATGTTTCATATGGTTCAGTAGTCACAAAGATTCTCTCTCTCCCATTTCAATATTTCAGCAGCAGCACTGGGAACCATGCCTCAAGCATAGGTTCAAAAAAAATCCACTGGGTCTTGGCCTTGGCCTTGTCACTCTTACATGACACCAGAGTGGAGTCTTTCACAGCATCGTAAACAAATCGGTGCAACACCAGCAACACTTGTAACGTTATTATAAATTTCCGTATTAGCATGAATTAACAAGATCAAAGACCTCCATGCCAGGAGAACGTAGCCTTTTCCTCTGCACTTTCGTTCTCTACGAACATCTCCCCAGGGCCCAATTACCGTGGACCTGCCAACCTCGATATTTCTGATCGTAAAATAATTGCATCACATTTAACAGGTTTCACTAGCGCCCTGTCATCTCACTTCGAGCCCAGCAAAAAATAACTGACTGCAAAATTCAACCCCCCCCCCCCCCCATCTAAATTGGGAGTGTCAGAATAATCTCTTTCAAACCTTCTCAAGATAAAATCAAAACAGGCGGTTGGCACATTAAAAAACTTGAATTATGATAACACTCCTCCAGTGTTCAGACTACAAACTATAAAAGCTGAGCAAGGGGTCCACTGTAGAATAACCGTCACAAACAGAACTGATCAAAGCAGTGGTTCCTGGAGATCCACCGTCCCTGTAGGTTTTTATTTCAGCACTAATTTGGCACACACGATCCTACTAATTAGCAGCTCAATGAGGTCCATAGCGGTTCAATGGGGTGTGGCTGTGTTTGAGTAGGAGTGAAAACCTACAGGACGGTAGATCTCCTGGAACAAGGTTGAGAACCACTGGTGAAATTACACCCTTTAGTTTCCTGTCTGCTGGAAAGGGCCAGGGACAGTGTCTGAAGTACTGGTGTCACGAGCAGCACACAGCTCACCGACGTCACTGGCACTGCCCTCTACGCTAACAGCGCGGATCGAAATGCAAATTAGTGGTCAACAGGCACAGGGCCTTCTAAATGTAAAGTGTCAACATAACGTGGCTCCTTGTGCGAAATGACGGAGCGTGGCGATATTTCGGTCGGTGGATCCCGCCGGACTGAGCCGCGGCGGGGTCCACAGCCCCCCCCCCCCTCAGCAGCGGCGGGGGGAGGCGGGGTACTTGGCCTTCAGTCCTTCCTTGAAGCTGCGGAAGAGGAGCCGGTTGCGTCGGTTCTCCTCGTCCTTGCGCCTGTGGAAGTCCCCGGCCACCTTGAAGCCCCGGTGCACCACGAACGCCGCGCTCAGCACCGAGAAGCGGTACCCGGCCACGTGCAGCTCGCAGGCCTGAGGTTTGGGGGCAGACGGCGGGACGGGACGGGGGAGAGGGGCGGGGCGGGGAAAGTAGGGGTGAAATGCCAGAGACAAAAAAAAAAAGGAGCATGTTGTGAGGAGGTCATAGTAAAAAGCAGAAGAAATGTGGCAGGGATAGAGTCAGCATTTGCAAGTGGAGCAGGGAAAAATAACTTCACGTTTATCACGCTAACAGCTGCAAATGCTCGTACCCGTTACACAAGTCAGGGTCCTCGAGGGCTAAGGACTACTGGTTTTTTGCACCCTCCTTTTACCTGGGAGTCAGCAGTGAAGACACTCAGTAACATTAATTGTTCAGATAATTACCTGGGAGAAAAGAAAACCAGGGCCAGATTTGGATCAGATTTCAGTACCCAAGTGCTAAACAAGTCCATTGTGCAGAGTGCCGTTAGACCACTGATACTCCAATCTGGCCCTCAAGGCCAGCAGTACCACTGGTTTGGCCAGAGATTTAGCTTACCTAGTGTCCCAGATTTAATCAGTCCTGATTACAAAAACAAAAACCAACAGTACTACTGGCGTTAGGGCCAGATTTGAGTATGCCTGTGTTAGACTGCAGACCAGGGGTGTGCATTCTTATGCAAAAAGGACTGATGTGGGTACAGGCTTTTGTTTTGGCCCAGGACTAGGACATCTGATTCAACTAATTAACTAATCATGATATTCAATCAAGACAAAAACCTACACCCATCCCTGTAGCCTATAGGGAAATTTATTTGTCACATCATTAATACAACCACCCAAAATAAGTGGTGCTATGAACGCCTGACTTAAATCAGCCACAATATCTCGCTATGCATAGTTTTATATCAGTCATTTTAAAACAACCGTTCACTTTGCATACCTGGCTGATCCGGTTGAAGCCATACTGACGGAAGTTCTCGTCGTACAGAGGCACGGTGCGCGGTCCAATGTAGAAGGGCTCCCAGGGGTCCACCCAGTTTAGGGTATAGGCCACCTCTAACTGCCCCGCCGCCGGCCCGTGCAGATTCACCCACAGGGAAAAGTTTGTGGGCGCCTGGCAGCGGGGGCAAAGCTCTTCGTAGAAGGGTCGGACCTCGCCCACCTGGTAGAGCTGCACGAGCTCGGATTTGGAAGCCGGCAGCTTGCGGGCGTGTCTGATCTCGAAGGCTGGCAGCACGAAGACTTCATCTGAAGCGGGCTCTCGCCTTTTCAGCAAGGCCGAGAATTGCTGAGGCAGGTCGGCACTGGGAACCATGTCAATGTCTATGACCAAAATGTACGCCGTGTCCGTACCTCCTCGCGCTACATTACGCAGCAGATTGTTGGGGTAGGAGACGTTGCCCCCTATGGCATAGTTCTTGTACTTGTCCCTGTGAGTCTCCAGCTTAGCGAACACTCCAGCGCAGTCTTCCAATCCAGCGAACTGCTCGCGATCCTGGTCAGGAAAGCTGGCCATCTCGCCGGAGTGGCACACCATGTGGAAATCCACAAGCGCTTGGATCTGCGGACAAAACATGCTGAGGGCGTAGGCGAGCGCGGTGGCGAACTTGACATCTTGGCCGTGCGCGAATATGGCAACAGAGAGAGGGTTTTGCCATCGCTCCAGCAAGGAATCCAGATGGTGCAAGTTGTTGATGGTTGTGTGTGTGGCCAGAGTGATCTGGAACGAACTCCCATCCACACCTGGCTTTTGATTGGCCGAAAATTCGCTTTTAATCAAGTTTTTATATACTCTGTACTGCCCACTGGCATCGAAAATTCCGCCAGTAGATAGAGAATACTTGAGACGTTCTTTACGAGTATTTTTCTCCGGTTGGTGAACATTTTTCTTTCCAGCGTTTCCGAAGAGCTCCGAGTACCTGTAGCGCTGCTGCCGCCCGTGCAGCTTCGATAGGAAGGACAGGTAAATTAACTGCAGGAGCGCTACAATAAGCAGGGCACTGAGCACCACCTTAAACACGGAACATTTTTTTGAGAAATGCATTCCAAAACATTTAGTTGTGATTATTACTTTTTACTATTAAATACGCATCCGATGAAACGGAACTGATTTTCACCGTGCAACGATTATAGAGAACTAGAACTAGCTAGCTAGCGAATGTTAGCCACCAATTGCTAACTAGCTAGCTAGCTAGCTAGCGACTTTACATTATACACAATATTCGTTCAATTGAGCATCTGTATCCCGACACACAGGGGTCGACAGGACCCTCAATCGTTAGTTTTAGATATCGATTTGCTATACAGGACAGGCCCTTCCACAATCATATTCGAGGTTAAAAGACATGCAGTGTTCGACGGGGGAGTGCATTTCAAAAAACACAAATTCGAGTGCGTGAGCAGGGGCGCATGTCTATGGTTGTGCAAATGTGATCTACCGTACTTCTTGGTGTACAGGGGAATTAACAATGTAACTGCTTAGCGTCATATGCTTAGCGTAGCTACCGTGGATGCGTGGTTAGATATAATTACAATTTTCTTATCAGCAATTTAGTGCAATATAATCGATACTCGCTTTGTGAGCACTCGGCTCCCCAAAGGTGATCGTGGGGAGAATGTGTCATACTGAAAACGAATCTTAACCTGAAACAGTCCAGATTTTTTGACATATTTCTGCTGAGTTTAATTAATATAGCAAGCTATTGTCCGTTGCAGTGTCTGGATGTAATATAGAACCATAATAAAACACGAAACATACAATAAACAATCTACAATGCCATGATGGTCTTTGTATTTGTTTATAATGAACCGTGTGTTCCTATGGAAACATGGGACGAGGTGGCCGAGTGGTTAAGGCGATGGACTGCTAATCCATTGTGCTCTGCACGCGTGGGTTCGAATCCCATCCTCGTCGGCAGTTATTTTTTAAATTAAATCTCATTTTTAACAATGACTAGCTGGTTACTATAAAAAGAGACTAGTAATGTCTAGTTGTCTATTCCATATATATCTATTCGTAAAATGAATAGTGTTCATTATAATCTAAACATTGTGCATTCAGCATGTATCAATTTCAATGTCATGTGATGTCTTTATAAAACACATCTTTGGGAAGTGAAAACCAGATAACTAGTGCTAGTTTACACACCATTCTTCAGGGTGTTCTGGGTGAAACCTGATGCATTTAGGGCAGTTTAACAGGACAGTTTGGCTTTCACTAAACGGCAAACCATTTTTGTTTTAATGTTGAAGTTGTTCTTTAACTGATTGTTTACTCTCCCTGGCCTGAATCTTATATTTCTCCTTTTTGTGAATTATAAATGGCTTAATAAATGCAGGGAAGCATATAAGCAACATAACATAGGTGGAAATGTTGGGTTAAGACAATCTAAATTTGATTTGACTTAAATACATCTCAGGTAGACATTTAATTAATTGATTTCCAAAAATTTGGCTATCATGTATGTTTCAAGTATTTCCCATTGCTAGCAAGCTGGCTGAAGAATATTTTTCAAAATTCAGATAATGCATTTCTGCATTTTTGGCAGTGTTGCCACTGAACAGCAGATTATACAATGCTGAAAACTAAGAGATCATTTCCAAATAAATAGTAAAAAATGAATCAAAATGATTTTTTTTTTAATTATCTGGCAGCCCTACTATACAGACCAACTGAATTATACCTTTTATTACATAGTGTAACCGTTCCAATTTTATTCCCTCTTAACCTCAGAATGCATACACTCAAAAACACGCAACATTATTCCCCGAACGCAGCTATTGGGAGAGAAATGCTAATGTGATGCACTCTAAAGGTGTGCTGTAAATTAATACATAAATCTATAATGGAAGAAAAAAAAGGACAAGGGTGGGGAAAAGACTATTTGATTACAATTTTCAGTTTTTATTCATAAACTCAAAAAAGAACAAAAAGAAAAGGAAAAAAAAAAAGCCAAATAAACAAAAATTCTCTACACACAAATACAGTAAGTACGTGGCAACTTTCACTCTATGGCATTCTGGAGGATCCCGTTTCCTGAAATGATCTTCCTCTATGACACCAGGACACCAGCTCCACCTTTAGATCCCCCGCCTCCTTCACTCTCTCGATTGGACGCTGCCCCAGCTTTGCTCGGCCCGTCTTCCTCTCCGACCAATCGGATGTTGTAGCGTTCCCGGTACTCCGTCAGTTCCCGCCCTTTGGTCTGCATCTGTGTGCTGAGCGACTCCACTATCCTAGATATCTGTATGCGAGAGCGAGTGTATATACGTTAGTCTACATTGTTATGAAACATTAAACAAATGTAACAATTACATTTTTTTAGTAATCACATCAATTAAATCAAAATAAAATATGTGGTATCCAACTTCATTAGCCGCGTGTAGGATAACTTTAGGCTGAGGATAGCATTTGAGAGGGTAGTGTGATTGATGGGCTGTCCACGAAAGACTTAAAAGCTTGTGACATGCTAGTTGCCTTGGAAACCTGTCTCAATTCGGGTTCATGTTCAGGCCCCTCTGAAAAAACTTTGAAGGATGGTGACCAATCAGGCAGCAAGGCAGCAGAGGCAAAGCCTTCTGTGTGAGACGCAGCCAGAGAGACTCGCCTGTTCTTTGTTACTTTCCAGCGCGGGCAGAACTTCCTTCACCGTTCTCTCCACCAGAACTCCTCCTACCAAGCGGAAGCACTTCCGGGAAGGGTCCACCTCTCGCAGGGTGTCAATCACTAGGCTAAGGGAGAGGAAGGTGGTTAGTTTCCCACCCCGATAACTAGGTCCCATCGTCCCAGGCTGAGAATCAATGGAATCCCAACTTTATTTATACATGTGAGAAAATTAACTCCATGGATTCTGGATATCAAGTAAATTTTAGACTTACTTATCACTCATGACTCATTTTGACCATGAAATACTCAAAGGAGTTTCATACACACAACAACATATTTGGTTATGTGCACAGGTAGTACGGCCATGTTCAAAATATCAACATAGCAATACACTGTAACTGCACAACTGGTTTGTAGGATTAACTGAATGGCAGAAGAACCAAGTGTGCAAAATGTGTCAAATATGCTGGAGAGACAGAGACGGCACCTGTGCTCGTTAATTTCCATCTCCAGCTCGGCTGCCTTAGCAGCCATGCTGCGCTGCTCTTGTCGCATTCGCTGAAATGCAGCCACCACCTGTGTCACACACACACACACACACACACACAGGTTAGCAGGAGGAAAATAAGTAGTACTTCAAAACTACAACACAAATTAACATTTTCCAATAATTACAGATCAAAAGGTGCCAACTTAAACCAGCCCAACAGAATCTTTTACATTTAGCAAACATGACATAACTAGAATGTATTTAATAGAAAATGATTTTAAGCATAGCAATATCCATGCATTGAACACGTCAATCATTCAATGCAAAAAGCAAGTCAAGATGCCTAATTGTCAAGCTATGGTTATTGACTAATCAATAATACATTTAAAAGCTGCCATTTTGAAGCCTGCGATCTCAGGCAGGATTATACTTGAGGTCTCCAGCTACCAATCAAGTGGCTCAATCCATACATTCTTCTATGGACACATTACTGTAAATTATTGTACCCCTAGAAATTGTTCTTACGGGGCTGTTTTTTCTTTTCCACCGATTAGACGAGCTTAATGTACTAAATACCAGTTTATAGCAACGGTGGTTCACACCTAGCAACTAACGGACCACAATGAAACGTTTTTCGCTGAGGATTCAAGTCCTGTCTTCAGCTGTAGTTCAATAGTTAACGTTCAATATGAACACAAGCTTGAAATCCCCCAAAAAGATCGGCCTTTAAAAACTAAATTTTATTTCTACATTAGCCGTCTTAAGCAATACTTCTTCGTCATGCTGATATCTTGAACGAATTCTTAACATATTCAATTTGTTTCAGTCTAATCTACAAAACCTGCACATTCACTCCTGGATTATCTTTCTGTCGTCATAAAATTATAACTGACATAACAGATCGGATTGCAGCTAACTGTTAGCAAGCTTGTCACTGCAACACTGAACCGTGTGCGAGCACTTAGCTAGCTAGCTAGCTAGCTAACGTTAGCCGGGTGTTCTGGCAGTTCATGCGATTGACAAGACACATTTTGACTCCAAATTCCTCAGTGCACCACGCAGACGAAGATGTCTAATAAACAGATAGATTACCTGCTCCGCCGAAGGGCCGGACTGCTTCCCCCCGGTGCTGTTGCTGGTTTTACTGGCCGCCGTACTGCTGCTACTGCTCGCTGCCATCTTGAAATGGGGAGCACCCAGATAATACCAAGACCCCTTCTTACAATATAGGGCTGTCTTGTATATTGCCTGGAAGATCAAAACGCTGTTTATTTACTTGTTCTGCAACAGACGCTAGCCACATAGCGACACATCTCCTAATATAGGTTTAAATTGGACGACGATAAGGAAAAGTTTATTATTGCAACTGTAGCGTTAGCAAAGTCGTTGCCGATATTGTAACCCAAATGATACCGCATTTCCATCCGATGATCGCAAGAAGTGACTTGGCTAGACTACGTTATATTTGAATTGACTGCAATCTATGTTGCCTATCTGATATTCATTGCGGATGTTATATGGATTCAGTGGATACTAAAGCATGCATTGCCTTTAAATAGTTTTATTTTATAACTGTCTCCGTTTTTCGTGATAGTTTTTTTCGTCTGGCTACATACTATGCTACCAACTTATTTTTTACAGTCTCTGCTCAGGTCGCAGCAGTAGTCCCGTGTGGGACATGTAGCTGGCTAACTCTGGGGAGCAAAACGAAATAAGCAGACGTTGATATTCGTCACCTGAATGCATTTATTATTATACTTTTTTAAATTTATCATTTAAACAATTCCAGTAAGACAGACTGAAATTCAACAAGGGAAGCTAACCTCTACGCGGTTAGTAGGCTACCGATTCCTTTAATGCTTGCGTTCAGTGTTATTTTACGGACCCAAGCAAGAGGTTTGTGGTTGCACCGTCTTACCAGGACACCGAGTTTAATTGGAGAACAGTGCAGGTATGACAGTGCAAAAATTGTGATTTAGGCTACTTCATTCGAGCCCTCGCTGTGGAATGAACTGTTCGTTAAATTTGCAATGCCGTATATACTTATAGACTTCATTTCATAAAGACTCGATTTTAAAGTTAAACATGCACCTCACGTTAATATTAATTTATTTTTGGTCTGTGCGAGCCAAATCATAAAACATCAGAATAATGTTTTAGCAAATATCCTGTCCTGATCTCCCTCCGTACATACATCATACTGACTATACATCATATTCAAAACTTCTTGTGCTAAATCACCTTTCCTGTCTGCTCTGGCCAACAACTAGCCCCAAGACTAAGATTGTCTCATGTATTAACATTCTTTGAGGGAGAGTTCCATTTTATATATTGTGATATTTTTGAACTATTTGATGCGTTTATCACTCGAAAGTGAACATGTTCCCTTAATTTGCTGATTCATACAACAAGTAGATACATTCATATTATGTTTCCAGAATGTCATCCGCAATCCCACTGGCAGCAGTATGTCAGGTGACCTCTACCCCCGACAAAGAGGCCAACTTCACAGCTTGCAAGAGACTGGTGGAACAGGCAAAGGAGAGGGGTGCCTGCATGGTCTTCCTTCCAGAGGGCTTTGACTACATTGGGTCCAGTCGCGATGAAACCCTCCAGCTGTCTGAGAGCATGGAAGGGGAGACAATCTCACGCTACGCTGAGCTGGCCAGGTGCGTTACAGCCACACTCACCCGATCACATTTCCAAAACTCTGGGAATGCAGGACATGACTATGTGCACTAAGATTTTTGTATATAATGAGGCACACACATACTTTATTTGGTTGGCACTGTAGGGAGTGTTTGCTGTCAATTACCATCCTTCCTTGTTGATTTCTTTCTCCAGGAAGTTGGAGGTTTGGCTTTCGCTCGGAGGATTTCATGAACGAGGGGAAAGCTGGGAGAGTGACAGGCGGATCTACAATAGCCACGTCATTGTAGACGCACAGGGTATTGACTGCACAGAAACAGTGTCGATAACAGTAATTGTAGATGGAGAAATGCACGCATGCACTCGTGTACAGACAACCTCACGCATTTACATTTTAGACCTTTGGCAGACACTCTTATCCAGATGGACTTACTGTACCTGCTCTAGCGTACTTTCTTACATACAGTCCATTTACACAGTGAGGTATTTACCAAAGCAATTCAGGTTAAGTTCCTTGTTTATGCGTGCAATGGTTGTGCCCCACAACCTCAGAGTCACAAGCCACAGACACGCAAACAGACGCTCACATATATACACTTGGCTGTAGTTACCTCTCAGTGTTCCTCTTCTTCTAGGAGATATAGTGTCGGTGTACAGGAAGGGCCACCTGTTTGATGTGGAGTTGGCAGGAAAGGGTGTGTCCCTGAAAGAGAGTGCATTCACCATCCCAGGACCCTGCCTAACCCCCCCTGTCCAGACGCCCATCGGCAAGGTCACCGCGCATGCAATTGACTGTAAAAGGCTACACTTAAGTGAGCAACAGGACATGTCTTTTGTATGCATTTGTGTACATGTGTATGTATGGATATATTTGCTTGCGTTCCAGGTGGGATTGGGTGTATGCTATGATCTGCGATTTCCGGAGCTGTCATTGGCTCTCATGCGGCAGGGGGCGGAGATTCTCACATATCCGTCGGCTTTCACTGTGACCACAGGGGCAGCCCACTGGGAGGTGAGGCTCTCGCACAATGCATGCTGGGATAGGCTCTGGCACCCCCTGTGACCCTACCCAGGATAAGCGGGTATAGTTAATGGATGGATGTACAGTTGAGTTAAAACAGTGTACACAGCGCAGGATACAAGCGATCAGATGATTGGCAGTGTTATGACAACTGTGAATGATAATCAAGGATATCTGTGTGCTGGTCTGGCATTTATATTTTCCATTTAGATTATGAGCTCATGCATGGAAATTTGCATCACATCAGTTCATAAGTCTCTGTCTCTACTAATGGAGAAAGACAATCACAAGTGTAAAAGCAGCAATGGTTATCCCCTCGTAATAGAATAATTCCTGGGAAACAACATTTTGCCATCAAGCTTACTCACCAATGGCGTACTAGATATGCATTGATGTGATGTGATTTGCATTCATAATTCTGTTGAGACTGCTACCGGGATTTATGTGAGGTTTGAATGGCATCCCTTGGTTGGTTAAAGTTTCCCCGTGTGTTTTGAGTTAATTTGGGTTGCGCCTCGGGTGCGCACTCCTGCTGACCGCGACAGGTGCTCCTCCGCGCCCGAGCCATCGAGACGCAGTGCTTCGTCCTGGCCGCCGCCCAGGTGGGCAGTCACCACGCCAAGAGGGCCTCGTACGGCCACGCCCTGGCCGTGGACCCGTGGGGGGCGGTGATGGGCGACTGCGGGGGCGTGGAAGTGGGCGTGGCCCTGGTGGAGATTGACATGCAGAAGCTGAGGGATACGCGGCGGGACATGCCAGTGCAGCAGCACCGCAGGGAGGCCACGTTCTACAGCAGCCTGGACTGAGCGGAGAAGGCCCATTGAGGCCCATTTTTGTGTTCATTCAGATGACCTGGTATGAAAATATAGGCTTTAGTAAAAGGAGACTTGGGGGTGATTTGATTGAGGCTTTTAAATTCGTAAAAGGGGATCAACAAAGTGAACTACAAGAGATTCTTCAGGCTGAGTTCTGTCAGTAGAATGAGGGGACATAAATGAAAATTAGCAAAAGGTAAAATGGTTATTTTATGTTTTCAAGGTAAAACTCCTGCATAGTATGCCTTTAAAAATACCATATGATATAATCGAACTACTTGTTTTTTCAAGATGCCTTCCACTCCTCACTTACAATGAGCTGATTGACTAAGCACATTTAATTATGTAAATGTAAGTAAAGCCAAAGATCATGTATTGTCGTGCCTCTTGCTTAATTCTGCTGTGTCACTTTTGTTCAGTATGACCAACTGTAATTAGTCCGATCTGTTAAAGTATTCTCAAAGTGTCTAGCTTCCCTCTTTGGTTTCATTTTTTAAAATTCAGTCTCCCAAATCCCACAAGTATGGGCCTTCGTTGTTGTATAATGTTGTTTGAAAAAGGTCCATATCCTGTTGCTTGGTGTATGTTAACAAATGAGCCATTTGTCTTGTTGAATGTGTTTTCAGTATTATTCATTTAATTCTTGTTTTATTTTGAGATGCATTTTAAGGGGGTTGTGTTCTTCATGATTTAAGTAATTATAGGCAAATAATTATATTTAACGTATTTATTTTACAGTAATCTTGATTTTGGACCAAGACCGATTTTGGAAAGATATTTGATATAAAGTTTTTTTTAAAAGAAATTATCATTGGACTCGTTGCGTGTTTGTTCTGGGGCACATTCGAAATGCCAACTAAATATTTATGTTTATTTGTAGGGTACATTACTTGTAGCATAATTGTTATATTACAACACTAATAATATGTGTTGTACTGTACTACAACCACGGCCAACATTTCGCCGACATATTTACAACAAAATAGCTTCCTGGAGCTATAGACAGATGGCGCTACCGCAGAAATCAGTCGGTGTATTGCTAGATAATTTTAGCAAGAACTCGATGGTGCCCGTCTGAGCCAAGCGTCTATCAACACCGTCCAAAACACACAGTAGCCTACGCGCCCACGACCATGAGTCGAAAACGAACCCATTGTTTCGCCGAAGCTAATCTCTCCTCCGACCCCGAAAACAGCTACATGGATACGACAGGTCCCCCTACTCGGCTTGATGAAGATTTTTCAGAATTTGAAGCGGACGAGGAGTTACTGAGTTCCGTGAGCGACATTACTGAGCACCTCGGGAGGAACATTTCTGTCGTGCTTGAAGCAGCCCTGTCCGAAATCAGAAAGATGGTCAGCGTCCGAATACGGGTTCTTAAGATGGAGCTTCGAGAGAAAACCGATGAAATTGAAATTTTAAAGGCGAGATTGGAGACGGTGGAGAGAGATGGGAGAGATCAGTTTCCCGGCTCGATGATCGCCGAAGCGACAGCTGCCTTGAGGAAATCAGATTTTCATCCGGGTAATAAATACAACAGTGACCCAAAAAAAGCAAAGCCAGGAACCCCCGGAATAAAAAAAGAGAATATAGATGCGATTTGTGACTACCTGATGAAAGACAAGAATTCGCGTGGTGCTGAAGTGGATAGCGACGGGAACGTCCCTCCGTCCAGTAACGACAGAGACAGCCGACATGACCCGCAGCCGCACGCCTCGGTCCTGTGGACGGAGAGTGGTATCAATAGTGCGGTACCAGGAGACGGGGAGACGGATACGAGCCCCGAGGACATATTCAGCATGTTGCCGTCAGGAAGCAAAAGGATATATGATTACGAATGGATAACTGGAGTGGAATACTCGTCGGATTTGAAAGGTAGCCTGCTTGCTTGCCAGTTTCTTTTTGAACAAGTTATTAAAGCACATGTGTGAAAGTTAAAGCCTTCAGACTTTATTTCGTTTTAACGACACATCTCAATTCCCAGTCAATGTCCAATTAATTTTGCCACATACCCTTTTATTTTAGTTCTGTTTTCCCCAAAAGCAGTGTGTGTACTACATTTATTGTGTGTGTGTGTGTGTCTGTCTGTCTCTGTGTGTGTGTGTGTGTGCTTAAACTAATTAGAAAAATCACTCTAGATACCCAGAGAACCTCATAACCTCCTACTCTCACATGCTTATGCAGAAAAGAACACTTTTTCCATGTTCTGTCCTAGGTGGGAGGGAACCGAAATGTGAGAGCGGCACCCCCGTAGATGAGAATGAAGAGGAAGAGGATGAGTCTGAGGGAACGAGGCGTGATCTGTCCCAGCCCACCACCCCCCTCGACCACACCAACACTCCCGAGTTCCTCCAGGGCTCCCCGCACGGTGACGACAGTGTGGCGGCGGACGACCACGCAGAGAGCGTGGACACAGGTGAGCGTTTCGTTCATGACGAGCCCCTCGATGGCGAGTCTCTCGATGTCCCACACGCGAATGCGTTCTGTACCTTTTCCCCCTTCCTCTCTCTTTGTTGCGCCCCAGGTCAGCCATTCTCCCACACCTACCTCTGTCCCCTGTGCGGAACCTTCTGTCCCGACGCCTTGTTTCTGGAGGAGCACTTGAAAGCGGTGCACCGGGACAGCAACCTCCACTCCGTCCAGTCCGCCTCCTCCAGTCCTCCCGCGGCGCTGGCGGGCGAGGGCAGCGGCGACCCCGGCAGGCGGGGCGGGGCCGAGGAGCGGGGGGCGGGGCGGGGGGCGTCGCGGGAGAGGAAGGTGGAGGGCGGCTACGAGTGCGGAGACTGCGGCCGGCACTTCAACTACCTGGGCAACCTGCGGCAGCACCAGCGCATCCACACGGGCGAGAAGCCCTTCGTGTGCCCGGAGTGCGGGGAGCGCTTCCGGCACGCGGCCCGGCTGAAGAGCCACCGGCTGGGCCACAGCGGGGCGGAGAGCCCCTTCCCCTGCCCCCAGTGCGGGAAGGGCTTCCCGGTGCTGTCGGGGCTCAAGCGGCACCAGCGCGTGCACACGGGCGAGAGCCCCTACGCCTGCCCGCAGTGCGGCCGCCGCTTCAAGGAGCTGGGCAACCTGTACACGCACCAGCGCATCCACAGCGGCGCCACGCCCTACCCCTGCCACCAGTGCGGCCGCAGCTTCCGCCACCTGGGCACCTACAAGAGCCACCGCTGCACCCCCGCGCAGTGACCGGCCGCCCCCCACCCCCCCCACCTGGGCGCCTACAAGCGCCACCGCTGCACTCCAGCCTGCAGTGACCCGCACCACGCCCCCCCCCCCCAACACCCCCACCTGGGTACCTACAAGAGCCACTGCAGGACCCCGTGCAGTGACCCCCCCACACCCCCCCCCACACCCCCGCCTGGGTACCTACAAGAGCCACCGCTGCACCCCCAGACGAGAGCCCTCACTGTCCTCCGCCCCCCCCATCGCCCCCCCATCCGAGTGGCTGACAAACTGGAACCCAAAAAACGTAGGTGGTTTCGCCCCGGCTGAGTAATGCGATGGACCCTTCAGGATGAACAGTCTGTCTCTGTGAAGCGTATCTGCGCTTGTAGGAGCATGTGTGCATGCGTCCACTCCTTCTCTCAAAGGGACACTTCGAAAGCACCTGCCGCAAACAGGCAAAGAAATACCGAAATACCTTTAGCTACTGGCAAACAGGCCGCCCCTTCCTGCGTGGTCCTTGCATTATGACGTGATTGAGTCGAAACGTTGTGTGTGTGCATGAGGTTAACGGTTTAATTTCTCCATGTTTAGTGTGGCTGTGGACACAACATGCACGCACGTTACAGTGCACTCAGACACAACTGCATCACAAGACACGACGTGAGACTTCTGTACCTATGCAGACACCTGCAGAGACGTTTCGAGCACTTGTAGTCGCACCTTAAACAGCATCCGCACGTTGGTATTTTCACTGATTCGCTGTCACGCGGACTTCTGTCTCTGAGCTGCAGTTTCACTTTTTTTCATTGTTTTAAAAAATTCCAGCCCTTTAAACTGGCCAAGTGTACCTGGGAAGGAAATGGACCAAAAAATGCAACAACAAAAATGTAACAAAACAAAACCCTCGCACTGGTTCCACCTTGTGGACATCCCATGCCACTGCACTGGTTCAACTTGCTGATGATGGGGCCTCAGATATTTTCCTCAGACTGCCCACTAGGAATATTTAAGTAGTTTTATTACCTTTGATTTCCAGACAGTATGTAAGCTGATTTTGCTATATGTTTCCAGGTTTTTAAAGAAAATCTCCCTTTTCCAGTATGTCTACTTGCCTTAGTGAACAAGACCTTGTGGAAAATGTGTTTTGACATGAACCTAGTCCTTTCGCAGCTTCATTTCAGTGGGCCTGCAATGCATTGTGGGAGGAAGTCAGATGCATAGGAAGTCATGGAGACTTACAGTGAAACTATACTATATATAGCATACAATTATGGAGACTGTGTAGTGGTGCCATACTACAGTGATCCCATGCCATGCCAGTTCTCAAAGCTAATTGGTCTCCACAACATCCCATGAAAGTTGTGTTTTTAATGCAGATTAATAAGTAAGTTATTCCAAACATAAAATGAAGTCTACAGATTTAACTTTATAACACATCTGAGCAAAACAACCTTCAAATCTGTTATTTTAAAAATTATTTTAAAATATATATGTATCCACAGCTGATCACCAAATCTTTTGGACTGTTTCTGAAGTCAAAACATGTGATGTTATAAAGTTATTCTGGATGAATGGTTTATTGGAAAAGCAGTGGTGGAATGATAGGGACTGATAATCTGCTTTTTAATAAACATGTTCCTGCTTATGCTGTTCAGTAATTATACGTGTACGCAGCACAAAAGTACGGCACAATGGAACGTTTTGTACTAATTTTGCGACAGTCAAGAGCTGGAGGAACTGACACTGACTAACAAAGCGATTTTAAGAGTTGAACTGAGGGGTGTACAGTTAACTAAATATATACAAAATAAAAATAATCTGCTGTCAGTTCTAACTATTCAACGATCTGTTGAAGTTTTGTTATGACACAAGGAATGCAAATTAAGGCCCGATCAGTGACAGCCTGACACTCCAGCCACAGTCTGTCAACATCCGGCTACATTAGTGAGATAAATTACATTTAAACTTGACAGAGGCTGAAAATGAGAGTGCTGCACCTGTCATTGAAAGGAGTATGGGGGCTAAGGCTGGGGCTGGTTTACCGTGGACGGTTTGAGTGGTTATGGAAGAACAGTGCGTTTCAGAGATCCAGGCCAGACCCAGGGAATTGTTCTTCAATTAGGATCGGACATAAGTCTATTCGGCAGACCGGTTGCAGTGTCATAGCAGTACTCCTCCTCCGCGTATTAAAGTAAAATAGTGTGGAGAGATGGAAGGAGAGACGGAGAGACGTGTCTGGGCTGAGATAGATGGCTCAAACACAAAAACACATAGCGCTGCGGGATTAATTTAAACTGTACTGCAGGCGCACACGCAAAAACAGATTTCATAATTAACACGTATTGGGCGGGAGTGGTTCTGCTTTGCTTTCCTGTGTTCCAGCGCTGAAGACGTCTGTCGCCAGCCACAGGTCTACATTCAGTGCGAAGCAGCCACGTGAAACTGGATGATATGTGTAGATATAAATATCCACGGCGTGTTTACTTATCTAAATTTACGTTAACATCGTGGGGCTCCCTGAAAAGAATGTGGAGGAAGGCGATTCCCGTTGAGGAAACAAAAATGGCCTGGAGCTTTGGAAGCATGTCGTACGGATTTATGCCCTTAAATAAGGGGATTTGTTTCACCGCTGCGCTGACGAATTCCCTCGAAAGAGCGCTCTGTTGCGAGATGGCCTCGTTCAAGCCCGACGGCATTTTAATACGCAGAAATCGATGCACCTTATTACCATATAAATCGCACACGTTTGTAATCTGCATATGTTTAGCGTTTATAAAAAAAAAAGTACAAACGTGCCAGAAAACACGTGGATGAGGTGTGACGTTCACGGTTTATGTGTGCTCTGTCGCGACACGGGTGCCGGTGTCACGACAGCAGCCATGTCCTGACAGATGGCTGACCACACATTTATGCACACATTATCTGGGGGTAACTCTTGAACCAGTTCAGGTTAGTTTTGAAAGGCTGGAATGGGAGTTTGTCAGCAAAACCACTGCTTCATATTCAAGATGAATCAGCTAGGTGTGTATTTCTCAGAAGAATTTTCCTGCATTACAATACTTGGCATGTTTTAAAAAAAAAAAAAAAAATTTATATTCAGGCTCGACAGAGCAGACCCCCGGTGAATTGAAAATGACTTGTACAGGCACCTTTAAATTAAAATATATTGAGTCTAGCTGATGCTGCCCTGGGGTGACTTCCCTTGTCCATCGCTCTCCTGGAGGCTCACTGGTGGCTGTTTGGCCTGATTATCACGCATCGGGTTCTTTGAGGGTGTTTTTTGGCTCTCTTGATTACCCACAGAGGAAGCCACAGGCGGACCAGGAGGCAGGCTGGGAGTTTTTCCAGGGTTTGCATTAATGATGGAAAAGTGCTGCCAGCTCCTCCGGCCAGGTTGTTTAAATTTTATTTTTGGGGGGGGGGCGCGCCGCGCAGGCCACGTTGAACCGCCTCGTTCCCGTCATTCTCACCTCTCTGTGTTTGTGAGGCTCACCTCCACCTTGATTCCCCTAACTAACAAAGGAAATGTCTTCAGCAAACGAGAAATACCACATTTTTTAAAAATTCTTCCTCCTCCCAATTTGGAAGGCCCAGTTTCCAGCCGCATTTATTGGAGTGGCCAATCGCGAGCTCTCCTCAGAAGCACGTGACGGCAAGCCGCACCTTTTCACGCTATGATCCAAATTTTGAGCTCGCTCAGACACTTTGTGGGGCGAAGTCACTTTGTGTGTGTAGCTTGAGCAAGCGAACTGCAGTACCCTGGTGACCAGCAGAGGGTGCTGGTGATCAATGAGACACAGTCATCCTGGGCTCCCGTCCCTCCCTCCCTACCCTGGCTAACGCTATGGCCAATTTTGCCATCTCATTCTCTGGCTGAAGATGCAGCCGTGTCGCACATTGACATTGGTGCAAAGAGGAGCGCGTAGCACTCAGGGAGCTACTCAGGAATATGCCTTTTAGTTGGAGAGCGTGCTGTAAAAAGCATTTGCTCTTAGTGCAGCGGTGTGCCAAGTGGTCACAAACGAGCTGCGTTTTTGAAGCTCACTTCCTGGTCCTGCTGAGAGACGTCTGGCTCCAGCATAGGCATTTCAGCCAGCCGGTTCATTGTAAGCCAACGGTGCCAGTACAGTCAAAATAAGAAGTCCGTAATTATTTTCTTGGAGACTTCCGTGGTTTCAAAGACAACGGGTGTCGTCACTTTGTCCATATTTTTTGTACAGTCTGTGCAATGTGCCCCAACGCCTGGGTAAATCTGAACCAAATGTCTGGCAAGATGTGAGGCATAAGCTGTAGAGAGACCTGCTCTTTAGCCATATGTGAATCCCCCATGGGAGGCGTGGTGGGGAGGTTTGTACCTTGAACTGGCACTTAATACCTTCTCTATCTGTTACTCTGTCTGAATAAAGAAAAGAAATATGGGGAAAGGGGAAGAGGAGCTTGCCTGCTCTCCTTTAAAAAAAAGTTTATGAGATTTTTTTGAGGTAATATATATATAGTATAGTATATAGTATATAATCTGTAGTATATAGATTTTTAAGACTTCAAGGATTTTATGCACTCTTTTTTTCCGGTCCCTTTTTTTGTCATCAGTTGGCTACAGATACGATAGCACGGATTGGAAAGTATTTCTGAATGTGGAAAAAAAAAAAGATTAAAATAGTCTTCTGGAAAAGCAGAAGCCCTCATCATGTGCTCATAAAAGAGGTCTTCAGGGTAGACTGAGAAAGACAGAGATGAGAGAAGAGAGAGCGAGGGAGTGAAGGAGGCAGAGGAGGAGAGAGGTCTCGGATAAGTGGAGCTCAGAAAGAGGGGGTGACGGGATCGCGGAAGGAAAGGTGGGCCTCTGAAGCATCTCGTTAGCGCCTTCGCGCTGTTCGCCCCTCGACGGGGCGGGGTGCCGTCCGCGAATTTCGGAGTCATCTCCTCAACATCTCAAACCCGTTTACACTGTCCTCCTGGCCTGCCCGGAACGCACTGACATGTTGTTTTGTCCTGAGCCAAAGAGAGCAGGCTCAGTCTTCGCGCTCAGGCAAAGGAGAGCCAAGATGGCCGTGTCTTTGGCCAGTGAGAAGAGCTGAAACCTAAACGATCGGTGGCAGGGATGCTTTTAATATCCATAACAAGAGATCCCTATACCTGACTATGTATTTTACAAAGCTTCCATACTACTGACAAAAAACTGTTAACCCTGGTCCTGACAGAGAGACACAATTATCATTAATATTTATATTTTCATATATATCTGTGTTTTTTTAGAGCCATATTATTAAATTTTTATAATAATAACTGCAACAGCGAAATACTGCCTGTGAAATTGGGATACTTTTATGGAAATGCAGGTCAATTTTTAAACCCAATTTTTGTATATTTTTCTCCCAAACTGGAAAGCAATGCTTCTCAAAAAATCATCCTGCATTTCCATAAAAGTATCCCAATTTCACCGGTAGTATTTCGCTGTTCCAATTATCATTGTTATAATTTAATAATTAAGCCAATTTTTAAACCTGATTTATGGATATTGGAAAGTCTGATTGATTTTGTGAGCCCGTCTCCACACTGAAACACCTTCTGTCAGTCTGGGAGGCGACAGACAAGCCCGCACTCTTGTCCCAAACAGGTGCATTCCGGCACCCTGAACTTCTCCCCAGGTCCACCAGCTGAGCTGCTGTACAAAAAAACACATTCATTAGCAATACCGGCATTGCCGTGCTGGATAACAGCTGAAATCCATCCAATTGGCTGGCAAAGAAATCGGTACATTTCTCCTGTTGTTAATTCTCTTGCTTTATTATTTGGACAATTTGTGAATTCATGAATTATGAATTTATTCTGCGCTTATTATTCATATCATTTGCAGTTGCAAAACCTGTCCCTGCTGTAGTTTTAGAAACAATGAATGCTCTGCAGCTGACTAATGGTACGATTTGTTTTGGCAGTTAATGAAGAGAAAGTGAATAGAAAATTCAAAAAGCAAATAAAATTTCCGTTATGGAAACTGATAAAACACACAGGCACACACATATAGGCACATGTGTGCACGCATGTACACACCAAAACCGACATGCACACACCCCCACACACACACACACGACAACACACACAAACTCCGCTACACACACACACCCACACACACACACACAACACACGCACACAACACATCACACACCACACCCACACACGCACACCACAAACCAGCCTCACACAGACACACACACACACACACGTGTGGTACGTGGGCATGTGGAGGTTCAGAGCCGTGGCAGGCCTATCTGGCTCGCTTCTGTCAGCGGCCGCGATATCGCACCCGTGCATGTAGATGAGTATAAATTGGCGAAGCCTGAGTGCACTATCCATCTGGTTCCCCTGCAGGAGGCTGTATCTAAAGCCTTCTGAAGCTGGGAAAATCGTACATAATACAAGAACTCGTTTTTTTTCTTCTTCTCTGTCTCCAACATCGACCTCCACCGCTCCTCCCGTCTGTAAAAAAAAGGGGCAATTATCCGGAGGTCGCCTGCTCTACAATCCCCTAAGCATCCTCTTCGAAAGTGTCTTTGCTCTGATCCGTAATGCCTGCAATGCGTTTTCCATTTAGGAACACAGCGTCTAACGCGGTGCCTTACAAAAGTGCATCCGCGAAGGCTTAAGCGTCAGGCAAAAGCCGACGGCGCGTCAACAGCGTTGCAGATAATAGCAGTAATCAGCACGCGAACCGCAAACCGACGGCTGAGCCGTGCGCTTCGAGGGGGGAAACGTGGGATCGCATCGAGGTGTGATACCCAGGGGTCCTGGTCAGCGGGGGTCGCTCCATGAGCACGGCTGGGGAGACAATAGGACGTTCCAAATTAGGGTGGGAATTTGGTACACTCAGCCCTGTGTTGGGTGCCAAATTGTTTTTTTTTATTTTTTATTTAAAGTTAATAAATCAGTACATAAACATTCACCATAAGGGTAACTGCACGAGGCAGTTGGAGATGTGGTGGTAAATGGGTTTGAGTGGATGTAGCATAGTTAGAGCACGTAAACTCATAGTAAATGCTGAGTTTTAGCCTTAAACGCAGAAATAGAAACCTGCCTTTAATAGAGCTGCTTGAAGTGAATTTATCCACAAACTAGGCATGCAAGTTGAATAATTAGTGTTGGATTCATTGGGCAGTAGCTGTATAACTCCCACTCAACCATCTGTGTGCTTAAGGAGGGACAGACTCCTTAATTCAGCCGTGTGACTCAGAAAATCGTCAACATTTTAAAAACGGTCAAAATGGTGGACGCGTAGGTTGCTTTGCAAACTGCGCTTTGCAGACTAAACTGTGTTCGGAGAAAGGAAAAACGATGCCATCTTTTTATCCTTCAGCAACAGCGTTTAGAATGGCGAAAACTGTAATTTTAATAATCTGTGCTGTGGACAATGAACAAACAACAATGGCTGCTATAACGACTTGCATTCAGCACGGTTTGCAGCGGTGAACTTTGACCCCTCTGCTCCTCTGATTGGCTGATTGTCAGCTCCTGTGATTGGCAGGGGATTCAAAACACACTTTGTATTCAGACTGCCTCTTGGGTCTCTACCCTATTTTAACTAAGTCAAGTTGTTATGGTAGTTTTTTTTTTATGGTTCCGTGTTTTCTGTGGCTTGTTATGGATGTTATTGTAAGATTTGTTGTAAGATTCTAGTTAAATTACTATACATTTAGAGTTTTATAGATGTTGCCTAAACAATTACTGGTTTGGGTGTACTGTTAGCCAGATCAGCCATCGTTGCTCATATAATTTAGGCAAATGCTGATGTTTTCCTCTGTTGTGAGCCACTCCGCCAAATGAATGCAAAACAATGCAATTACCCAGACATGGAATTAATCAGAAAGTTTCAAAAGAACAAATCTGCGTCTGAAGCTAAATTTTTCTGGGTTTTCACCTGCGTCCTCCAGCTGTGCTGTGCGTGTGTCGTTCCTTATTCGGTCTCGTCTCTTCCGTATCAGTTGGAATTTCATCAGAGCTCACCTGAATGTTCAAAAGACAGCAGGCGTCAGTTCCACTTCGGCTGCCGCTGCATCATAACCCTGTGTTGTATTTTTTTTTGAAAATTCTGTTTATTCATTTTCCATATTCACAGTATAACAAAACATAACATAACATAAAACCAGTGCTATAATAATAGATATTACATTTGACACATACTGTACATACACACTACTTTTCCCTCCCACACTGAGATAGGTTCCCCAACATCACTCTCACCCCACAAAGTAAAAATACAGAGATAAACATAAAAAAATAAAAATAGTTAGTAAATTAAATAGATTCCATGTAAGTCATCCATGGGTCCCATAATCCTGTGTTATTAATGCTATTGCTTAATAAAGCATTTGCATCTGAGTTATACTTCCTTAAAAAATATGTTGCTGGTTGAGTTCACTCTGTATGAATAAATATTACTTGTTTTGAGGGACGTTATTTTTTGAATAGGACATTACTGAGAAGGTTACAGTGAATGTTTTGCTGGACTTTTTCTGGCTATTCTGTGCTGCGGCCAGTGTGTTCTCCTTTTTTTTGGGAGTCCCCCGGCCGGCACAGTCGCGCGTCAGCCCAGTGCACAGCTGAGACCAGTGCGAATGTCTCAGCCAGAGCCACTACCAGGCCAGCGAGCCTGCAAATGAGGTGCTTTCTGTGTTTCGTAACAGTGCCGTCCAAGCCCACACTGCACAGATGGGAAGGTGCTTCTAAATGTCAGATTCACGCTGTTCACTGCACCCCCCCCTCCCACCCCCCAGCCCCCCCCGCCCCCCATGACAGATCCCAGACCAGCCCTGGCCTCGGATTCCGCCGTCCTCCCAAGAGCTGCACTGCGTGGTGCAAAGATAATCCACTCTCAGGGGGGCAGGGAGTCTGTTGGGGCGCACTATGTGGCAGACCATCACTGAGAGAGCAGGATGGAGGCAGTGTCACTGCTCTCAGGACTGCCATACTCTCTCCCCTCCCCCTTTTTCATCCACTCGAGAAATATGATTTAACGTTATTTCGAATTACACACAATGAGTATGTCCAGTGTTAATTTAACTCTTAACAGAGTACATACGAGTCCAGTTGGGACCATACAGTATGTATTCTGTGAGAGTTGGTTTGACTCTGAAAACTCCGTGTTCTGTGGTTTGTTCTTATTGAATTTAATAAGGATGTCAAGGATGTCAAGGATATATTTCAGAAACTCATTTTCAGGCAAAAACCCTAAATGCATTTTCACATGTCACCCATTTATTTTACAGGAACCTTCTGATCCCAGCTAGTGCTCTTCTCTGTTATCCCTCTGTTATTTTATATCCATAAAATGACATGCAGTGTGTGGGGTAGGGTTGGGGGGGTGGGGTGGGCGGGGGGGAATTATTTATTTTTGGCTGGACCGCAACAGCGGGGCCAGCCCTACAAACATGAGTGTCTGTGACTGAGTGACTGAGTGACTGAGTGATGAAGTTACACCATTGGTCGGCCGAGTTACGCAGTCACACCATGGGTCGGCCGGATCGCGTGTGCTAGGTCCAGCCATATACTAGGCTTTAACCTGGTCTTGTTATAAAAGAGGCTTTTTTTTCCTGTCAACCGGCCTGAAAGTTGCGTGGTTTGCAGGCCAGTAAAATGGAGGGAAAAGTGTATACCAGGAAGCTCCGGGAACAACAACGATGTCACCGTTATGGTACTGTAATTGCACTCTTGGTCATGTTCACAGATTCCAGCCGCTGGCTGCGTTCAGAGCAGGGAACGACGACCGAAAGATGCTTACGGTTCTCTCCGAGGCACAGCGACACAGCGGCGGACCGACAGAAAAGTACAAACGCAAGGTAGACAAAAAATTGTGAATTTCTTTTTTTTCTTTTTTTCAGTTTCAACCCACAATCCTCAAACATGAACCTGCATCATGACACACTATAATACTCCAGTTACAGGCATCACAGCTTAACAGTAGTAGTAGTAGTAGTAATAATAATAATAATAATAATGGGGCTGGCAGAAGGAAGCTGATACCATTTTAATGTTTTAAGCTGAGTATTTGAAATGAGCGTATTCGCTGTAGCGGGGGATTCCTGGGTGGTTTGTGATTTAAACACACAATAACTAATTAAAACAAACAGTACAAATACAGCCAGGTACCTGGCACAGACATTCAGGCGGCTGCTTGCTTCAGCTGAAGCAGTATTATTCCATCCGTAAAAAGTGCAGCTTATACAGTTAAGCATGCCGTCAGCTAGATTGCAAATTGCGTTGCCGGCAGCACAATTCCTGTTATCGCGCAAATTTGTCGAGCGCCTTCGCGATAAATCGCCGGTTGGATTTTTCTGGTGAGTGGAAAATTCCAGGGCGTTTTTTTTTTTTTTTTTTCGTAGAAACCGTGACAACCAGAAGAAAGATTAACAGAGTTTCAGAGGGGGGAATAAAACGGGGCCCGCTGCGGCGTTACCCGCCATCAAATTCCTCTCTACCTCGGCAGCCGTTGCTGTGGCAACAGCATCACTTGATTGGTGTTGCAATGCAGGGGCCTGACAGATGCTGTTGGCCTGGAATGGTGAGAACAATGCCCCACCCTCACACAGTCCCACAAGATGTTTTTTTTCTTTTTTTTTACCTGGGGGGGGGGGGGGTCTGTTTATCCCATCTTATTTGCACCCCTGCCCAGACAATTGCCTTTCAAAGCAAAAACAAGCACGTGATCAATTATGCAAAAAAAGGTTAAAATAAACAAATGCCAAACAAACTGACTGCATACCTGAAAAAAGGGGAATGTTTTATCTGCTAAAGATGACATCTTTCTGTAAATTTTAATACACAATTACTTATCATTTACAGTCTTTTTTCTTGCTTTTGTGATTTATTATCCACTCTTCCTTTGCCGAGCCCTTCTTGTTCAGAAATTTTTGGATCATTGTTTTGTTGGAATATCCAAGGTTTCTTTAGCTAAATTTCCTTCACTGACTCTGGGATATCTGTTTCTAGGATTAACTGATATTTAGTTGAATCCATTCTTCTTTCCACCAGAACAATTTTTCCCCAAAGCGTAAAAGGTCAACCCCCATGCTTAATGGCTGGCAAGGTCTAGAAACATTTCCCCTTATTATTATTATTATTTTTTTTTTTCAGCCTGTCGTTATACAACTTATTTATTTTATACAAATATTTTGTGAAAGACGTTGTCGTTTAAAGTTCTCAGCTTTTTAATCTTTCGTAGCAGGCCGATGGCATTACTGAGCAGGGTAACTGAACTTTCTTTCCTTCAAAGAGAGAGATAGCAGAGAGTTCAGATTCTGTCAATACACAGATGTGTGCTCTGTGGCAGGCTGACAATGTCTTTCAACTTTTCCCGTCACCTAGACCTGATAAGAGATGGCAACCCATTTAGCATCAACTGCTCAAAGGGAAGGATTCCGGCTGCATCCCATATTGACTGGGAAAGAAAAATCGCTCCCCATCGGAGTTCTAACTCCTGAGCTAGTTCTCTTATTTTTTAACTTTCTACGTTCCATCTAACTGCAGCTATCTATTCTGCAGTTATCCCCAGACACGAAAATGATCATTTTTGTCCCCTGCAGTGGACGTGAGTCTCTGGTCTTAATCTTAAGAACCAGATATGTCGGTATGCTGAAACCTACGTTACAAGGGAGATTCAATGAAAAGAAATTAAATTGTGTTTTTGAAATTATTTTCACTGCAACGTGGTTTTGTAATCCAGCTCCAACACACTTGTATTATGTCAAAGAAATCTAAAATACATTTGAACAAAAATTCTGCTGGGTGTCAGGAGGTTAAATATGCTAGACAGTGTAGTATAATGATTAAAGGACAGGGTTTGTAACTCAAGTGGGCTTGAATACCAGCTGGTTGTATCACAGAGCAGGGCATTTAACTTGAATTGCTTCAGTTAAAAATATCCTGCTATATTATTTGTATATTTGTATGTTAAAACATGTAATCTGTGTAATTTGGTCAAGATAAGGACATCTACTAAACTCTATTGTTAAAATAGAGAAACAATAAATGGACTGCAGCCCAGTTATAATTTCATATCTCAATACGCACACAGTAGACATATAATATAATAAAAAAATATAATGAAAAAAAAAACCTTTGAGAAGATGAAGCGGTTATCCAGAGTAACTTAAACTGATTTTTAAAAAAGAAATACAATTCCTTTATGCAGCTGGACATTTTCTGGGTTAAGTGCCTTGCTCAAATGTACAACAGCATCAAACCTGCAAGCCTTTTAAATACAAGCCCACTTCCCTAACCCATTATGCTACCCTGCCGTCGTCTGCGTAGTAGGTGCTCTTGCCCAGAGCGACTTGCAATAAGTGGAGAACATCAGTGCTAGTTTCAGGGATGCAGAAGCGTGTTTTGTCAAGAAGACGACACGGATGCAAAGCAAACAGAAATCAAAACTGACAGCGCTTTGCCCCAAGAGCGAAAACAAATATGCGCCGGGGGCTCTTATCCGGAGTGACAGCGTGCGTTAAATGAGTACAGGTTGGGCTGAAATCTACCGCGGGACCTGTTTTTCTCGAGGGGGCCGGTGATACAGTGGGGACAGGCACGGCTGCCATATCAAGCGGAAATGTTGATACATGAAACAGTTCCCCCTCAGGAAAAAAAAAAAAAAAAAAACATTTAAGATGAACAAATATCTTGTAAGCAAGGTAATTAAAGAGAACGCCATTATCAATGTATACAATATCAGAAAATTATTATATTTTCCTCATCCTGATAAGGCACAGTTCCATGGATCGGCCCCACAATCTATTATCAGGGCCAAACACAATAAGCCGTACACTGTAAAATGTCCAGGGTTAACTGAACTCTAGCAGAGTATGTATGAGTCCAACTGGGGCCGTATGTACTCTGTAACGATGCATTTAACACTGAACATTTAACTCTGTAGTGTTTCGGTCAGCTGAGAAATCATCTAATTGCACACATTACATTACATTACAGGCATTTAGCAGATGTTCTTATCCAGAGCAACTTACATAGCATTTACATAGCAGGGTATATACTGAAGCAATGCAGGTTAAGTACCTTGCTCAAGGATACAACGGCTGTGTCCTTGCCCGGGAATCAAACCCGTAACCTTTAGGTTACAAGACCAGTTCTTTGCCCATTGTACTACGCTGCGATGGTGGTTAATTGGCTGATTGCAGCTCGTCCTCGTTAAAAGGGTCCTCCTGCAGCTCACGTCTTTGTGAGCCGACCTGGTCAGCCGCGGCATGAAAAGAAGCGGAGGTGTTACCTGACGAGGATGCCTCACGTACTTGTCGGCCATTTCTTGAATCGACTACGGCGATCCCAGTTAGCGGTGGAGCCTGGCCGCGGCTGGGCATTCCAAGGGTGGGGGAGAGCATAAGAAAAGAAACTTGAGAAACTGCCGTAGGAATGCAATGAGAGAGGAATGCAATGAGAGAGGAATTTAATGAGATGATATGTGATATAATATGCTGCGAAGACTCATTTTCTGAATTGTGCGGACTGAACTGGAATTGACCTCCGTCCTGATTCAAATATGAACATTATTTACAGTAAACTGTATGTATTTTATGTATTTAAATTAAATGTGTGTATGTCATGTATTTGATATCCATCCATCCATCCATCCATCCATTAACTAACCTATTTATTCCAGGTCAGGGTCATTTTGGGGGGGGGGGGGGGCAGGCGATTAAGGGGTTGCAGCCTATCCCAGCATTCATTGGGGCAAGAGGCAGGGATAAACCCTGGACTGGTTGCCCCTATGTATTCTATTCTAGTATATATCTAGACTATATCTAGTCTGAGGTAAAGACCAAGGCCGCTAGTCAAAGAAACTAAATCCATTCATTTCTCCTACGGGGACAAGGTTGTCTGCTCACAGCTGAAATTCGTGTCCTAACTCTCGTCTCCAAGCTCACGCGTGTGTGTGCTTGTAAGCACAAGGATTTGTACTCCCCTAACCCTTAAAAAAAAAAACAAAGGTGAGAAGAAAAAGAGGAGGAAAAAAAGGGAAAAAGGGAAGGATGCTGGAAACAGACATGATGTGTCTGATGATGTGTGCCAGTTTAATACCAGTGGTGAAAAATGATTTTATAGATTCAGGCAACTGCATTCTCTGATACTGTAATTAAAGAAAATCTTAAAAATGGGTTGAATTACTTCCGAGTTCTTACTGGTTTACCACATAGTGTGTCAAATAAAAATATATTCGTAGATTTTAGTTATCCCCTGTCCTTTTAAGGCCAAGAGTTATTTTATTTCAACAAACTGGGATATTTGCGACGAGGATTTTTATATACAAATAATATATTAATGAGTCAGAATTCATTTTAATATGTCTTAATACAATTGTTATTTATTTTATTATTGACAGTTATTTATAGGCATTGTTTTGGTTTCATTCTGAATTCTTCTAACATAACTGCTGCAACACTCATGGAAAACGTCATACTCATCATAATAGTTTGCATCCTTGACAGAAGTGTAAGGGGTGTGGGGTGGGGGGGGGGGAGAAATGGAAAATTATCTTGAGTCAGAGAGAAGGAGAGAGGGATGGATTTATTATTAAGAGAGACAGAGAGTTAGGAGCTGCTCCGTGCACGTTGAGACACTGTGTGCATTCCAAGTAGCCTGCTTGTTGCTGGGGTAACCAGACTCAAGTAGTCTGCGACAGAGTCATCTGACAAGACACTTCATAAAGG